>NC_143032.1:5240000-5242500 GCF_057628025.1 Oncorhynchus mykiss
CAGCAGAACAGACAAATGAAGAACCCCAAGCCCAGAGGCTCTCACCCCCTCTGAGCACCCCCCCTGTCAGCCACCCTGATAGCCCTTTTGACAACCCCCCCACACCCACTGAGGACAAACACAAGACACAGATTGTACTACTTATGGACTCAAATGGGAAATATATAGAAGAAAAAAAACTTTTTCCCAAACACAGTGTGTCTAAACTCTGGTGTCCAAACACCCAGCGTGCCCTCGACCTTCTGTCTGAGGCCAAACTAGGCTCACCCAGCCACATAATAATACACACAGGCACAAACGACCTGAGAGCACTGCAGGAAAGAGTGGCCACAGCACTGAAGAGAGTGATTGAAAAGGCTTCTTCTACTTTCCCCAACGCACAAGTGGTTATCTCCACCCTGCTACCACGAAAAGACTTCCACCCTGCCACAATACAGCGGGTAAATGCAAGTATTTCCCGTGACTGTGCCTCAAAACCAAACGTTTTCCTGGCCCACCACTCCACCCTGGACTTGAACAGCCTCTATGACCAGGTCCACCTCTACAAGGCAGCAGTGCCCACCTTTGCCCGAACTCTAAAGGACATCGCTCTCAAACGTATCCCCAACACTTCACACAGGAGCAACAGATCAATAGACACCCCATCCAGACCAGCGAGACACCCTCCCAGATCTGCAGGACCCCCCCCTGGACCTACACATAGAGGACCCACGCCAAGAGGAATTACATCCAGACCACAGTACACCCAGACACATCCACACCCCCACCCCAACCAATCAACACCCCCCCACGTCAACCATGCCCACACCCCATTTAGGCCCACCCAGGTCAGACCTATGCCACTCCTGCCCACCCCATGCACCCCACCCCCGCAAAGAGGGCCTCAACATGGAAGCCACACATACGCCCAGGTAGTGAGCGGGCAAACAGTCCCAACCCCCACTCTCACACTCGCCGAAGCCAATGGCATGTACCAGATGCTCAGCAGGCTCTGCTCACACTTACTGGCCTGAGGCCAAACCACGACCAACAACATTGGACACTCTATGGAACAAAAAGCCTTCACTATATTATCATGGAATATCCAAGGCCTGAGGTCATCTGCCTTTGGCCTAAAGAGCAGAAACCCGGACTTCACCAAAGAAATCGGTAATACAGACATTGTCATCCTGCAAGAAACCTGGTATAGAGGAGACGGACCCACTGGTTGCCCTCTAGGTTACAGAGAGCTGGTAGTCCCATCCACCAAACTACCAGGTGTGAAACAGGGAAGGGACTCAGGGGGTATGCTAATTTGGTATAGAGCAGACCTAACTCACTCCATTAAATTAATCAAAACAGGAACATTTTACATTTGGCTAGAAATTCAAAAGGAAATTATCCTAACAGAGAAAAATGTCCTCCTGTGTGCTACCTATATCCCCCCACTAGAATCCCCATATTTTAATGAAGACAGCTTCTCCATCCTGGAGGGGGAAATCAATCATTTCCAGGCCCAGGGACATGTACTAGTCTGTGGCGACCTAAATGCCAGAACCGGACAAGAACCTGACACCCTAAGCACACAGGGGGACAAACACCTGCCTGGAGGTGACAGCATTCCCTCCCACATATGCCCCCCTAGGCACAACTATGACAACATAACCAACAAAAACGGGTCACAACTCCTGCAGCTCTGTCGCACGCTGGGTATGTACATAGTCAACGGTAGGCTTCGAGGGGACTCCTATGGTAGGTACACCTATAGCTCATCTCTTGGCAGTAGTACTGTAGACTACTTTATCACCGACCTCAACCCAGAGTCTCTCAGAGCGTTCACAGTCAGCCCACTGACACCCCTATCAGACCACAGCAAAATCACAGTCTACTTAAACAGAGCAATAATCAATCATGAGGCATCAAAGCCAAAGGAACTGAGTAACATTAAGAAATGCTATAGATGGAAGGAATGCAGTTTGGAAACCTACCAAAAAACAATTAGGCAACAACAAATTCAATCCCTTTTAGACAATTTCCTGGGTAAAACGTTCCGCTGTAATAGTGAAGGTGTAAACTTGGCAGTAGAAAATCTTAACAGTATATTTGACCTCTCAGCTTCCCTATCAAATCTAAAAATCTCAAATAGAAAACCGAAGAAAATTAACAATAATGACAAATGGTTTGATGAAGAATGCAAAAATCTAAGAAAGAAATTGAGAAACCTGTCCAACCAAAAACATAGAGACCCGGAAAACCTGAGTCTACGCCTTCACTATGGTGAATCACTAAAACAATACAGAAATACACTACGGAAAAAGAAGGAACAGCATGTCAGAAATCAGCTCAATGCAATTGAAGAATCCATAGACTCTAACCACTTCTGGGAAAATTGGAAAACACTAAACAAACAACAACAAGAAGAATTATCTATCCAAAATGGAGATGTATGGGTAAACCACTTCTCCAATCTTTTTGGCTCTATAACAAAGAATAAAGAGCAAAAACATATACATGATCAAAT
>NC_143032.1:5247500-5250000 GCF_057628025.1 Oncorhynchus mykiss
GGGGACCAGGCAGGTCTAGATACAGGGGAACAGGCAGGTCTAGAGACAGGGGACCAGGAGGTCTAGATATAGGGGACCAGGCAGGTCTAGAGACAGGGGACCAGGCAGGTCTAGAGACAGGGGACCAGGCAGGTCTAGAGACCGGGGGCCAAGCAGGTCTAGAGACATTGGACCAGGAGGTCTAGATACAGGGGACCAGGCAGGTCTAGAGAAAGGGGGCCAGGCAGGTCTAGAGACAGGGGAACAGGCAGGTCTAGAGACAGGGGACCAGGAGGTCTAGAGACAGTGGACCAGGAGGTCTAGAGACAGGGGACCAGGCAGGTCTAGAGACAGTTGACCAGGCAGGTCTAGAGACAGGGGACCAGGCAGGTCTAGAGACAAGGGACCAGGCAGGTCTAGAGACAGGGGACCAGGAGGTCTAGAGACAGGGGACCAGGCAGGTCTAGAGACAGGGGACCAGGCAGGTCTAGAGACAGGGGACCAGGCAGGTCTAGAGACAGGGGACCAGGAGGTCTAGAGACAGGGGACCAGGCAGGTCTAGAGACAGGGGACCAGGCAGGTCTAGAGACACTAGGACTAGGCAGGTCTAGAGACAGGGGACCAGGCAGGTCTAGAGACAGGGGACCAGGAGGTCTAGAGACAGGGGACCATGAGGTCTATAGACAGGGGACCAGGAGGTCTAGAGACAGTTGACCAGGAGGTCTAGAGACAGTGGACCAGGAGGTCTAGATACAGGGGACCAGGAAGGTCTAGAGACAGGGGGCCAGGCAGGTCTAGAGACAGGGGACCAGGCAGGTCTAGAGACAGGGGACCAGCCAGGTCTAGAGACAGGGGACCAGGAGGTCTAGAGACAGGGTACCAGGCAGGTCTAAAGACAGGGGACCAGGAGGTCTAGAGACAGTGGACCAGGAGGTCTAGAGACAGCGGACCAGGCAGGTCTAGAGACAGGGGACCAGGCAGGTCTAGAGACAGTGGACCAGGAGGTCTAGAGACAGGGGACCAGGAGGTCTAGAGACAGGGGACCAGGCAGGTCTAGAGACAGGGGACCAGGCAGGTCTAGAGACAGGGGACCAGGCAGGTCTAGAGACAGGGGACCAGGCAGGTCTAGAGACAGGGGACCAGGCAGGTCTAGAGACAGCGGACCAGGCAGGTCTAGAGACAGGGGACCAGGCAGGTCTAGAGACAGGGGACCAGGCAGGTCTAGAGACGGGGGCCAGGCATGTCTAGAGACAGGGGAACAGGCAGGTCTAGAGACCGGGGGCCAGGCAGGTCTAGAGACAGGGGACCAGGCAGGTCTAGATACAGGGGAACAGGCAGGTCTAGAGACAGGGGACCAGGAGGTCTAGATACAGGGGACCAGGCAGGTCTAGAGACAGGGGACCAGGCAGGTCTAGAGACAGGGGACCAGGCAGGTCTAGAGACCGGGGGCCAAGCAGGTCTAGAGACAGTGGACCAGGAGGTCTAGATACAGGGGACCAGGCAGGTCTAGAGACAGGGGGCCAGGCAGGTCTAGAGACAGGGGAACAGGCAGGTCTAGAGACAGGGGACCAGGAGGTCTAGAGACAGTGGACCAGGAGGTCTAGAGACAGGGGACCAGGCAGGTCTAGAGACAGGGGACCAGGCAGGTCTAGAGACAGGGGACCAGGCAGGTCTAATCCCAGACAACGACATTAAATAATCTCCACACACACTCACGCTTGAGGCTATGATTACGCTCCCGGATACAGGATTGCTCGTCGCTAGAGGTTAAATGATCTCCACACACAGACAAACACAGCAGTAAACACCTTTCCTCTCCAACACAACAACACCTTGGCAAACATACACCTCAGAAACGCTCTGTCCAAAAACGATGCAGAAAAATTTATCCATGCTTTGCTCACTTCTAGGTTAGACTACTGCAATGCTCTACTTTCCGGCTACCCGGATAAAGCACTAAATAAACTTCAGTTAGTGCTAAATATGGCTGCTAGAATCCTGACTAGAACCAACAAATTTGATCATATTACACCAGTGCTAGCCTCCCTACACTGGCTTCCTGTTAAGGCAATGGCTGATTTCAAGGTTTTACTGCTAACCTATAAAGCATTACATGGGCTGCTCCTACCTATCTCTCTGATTTGGTCCTGCCGTACATACCTAAACGTACACTACGGTCACAAGACGCAGGCCTCCTAATTGTCCCTGGAATTTCTAAGCAAACAGCTGGAGGCAGGGCTTTCTCCTATAGAGCTCCATTTTTATGGAATGGGGACCCATGTGAGAGACGCAGACTCGGTCTCAACCTTTAAGTATTTCCTGAAGACTCATCTCTTCAGTGGGTCATATGATTGAGTGTAGTCTGGCCCAGGAGTGGGAAGGTGAACGGAAAGGCTCTGGAGCAACGAACCACCCTTGCTGTCTCTGCCTGGCCGGTTCCCCTCTTTCCACTGGGATTCTCTGCCTCTAACCCTATTACAGGGGCTGAGTCACTGGCTTACTGGAGCTCTCTCATGCCGTC
>NC_143032.1:5252500-5272500 GCF_057628025.1 Oncorhynchus mykiss
AGGGGAAGGGGCTAGAGAGGGTAGGGGGTAGAGAGGGTAGGGGGTAGAGAGGGGAAGGGGCTAGAGAGGGTAGGTGGTAGAGAGGGTAGGGGGTAGAGAGGGGAAGGGGCTAGAGAGGGTAGGGGGTAGAGAGGGTAGGGGGTAGAGAGGGGAAGGGGTAGAGAGGGTAGGTGGTAGAGAGGGTAGGGGGTAGAGAGGGGAAGGGGCTAGAGAGGGTAGGGGGTAGAGAGGGCAGGGGGTAGAGAGGGTAGGGGGTAGAGAGGGTAGGAGGTAGAGATGGGAAGGGGGTAGAGAGGGTAAGGGGTAGAGAGCGTAAGGGGTAGAGAGAAGGAGGTAGAGAGGGTAGGGGGAGGGACGGGAAGGGGAAGAGAGGGGAAGGGGTAGAGAGGGTAAGGGGTAGAGAGGGGAAGGGGCTAGAGAGGATAGGGGGTAGAGACGGGAAGGGGAAGAGAGGGGAAGGGGTAGAGAGGGTAGGGGGTAGAGAGGGTAGGGGGTAGACAGGATAGGGGGTAGAGAGGGGAAGGGGTAGAGAGGGTAGGGGGTAGAGAGGGTAAGGGGTAGAGAGGGTAAGGGGTAGAGAGCGTAAGGGGTAGAGAGAAGGAGGTAGAGAGGGTAGGGGGAGGGACGGGAAGGGGAAGAGAGGGGAAGGGGTAGAGAGGGTAAGGGGTAGAGAGGGTAAGGGGTAGAGAGGGGAAGGGGCTAGAGAGGGTAGGGGGTAGAGACGGGAAGGGGAAGAGAGGGGAAGGGGTAGAGAGGGTAGGGGGTAGAGAGGGTAAGGGGTAGACAGGATAGGGGTAGAGAGGGGAAGGGGTAGAGAGGGTAGGGGGTAGAGAGGGTAAGGGATAGAGAGGGTAGGGGTAGAGAGGGTAAGGGGTAGAGAGGGTAAGGGGTAGAGAGAAGGAGGTAGAGAGGGTAGGGGTAGAGAGGGTAAGGGGTAGAGAGAAGGAGGTAGAGAGGATAGGGGGTAGAGAGGGTAAGGGGTAGAGAGAAGGAGGTAGAGAGGGTAAGGGGTAGAGAGGGTAAGGGGTAGAGAGAAGGAGGTAGAGAGGGTAGGGGGTAGAGAGAAGGAGGTAGAGAGAAGGAGGTAGAGAGGGTAGGGGGTAGAGAGGAGGTAGAGAGGGTAGGGGGTAGAGAGGGTAGGGGGTAGAGAGAAGGAGGTAGAGAGGGTAGGGGGTAGAGAGGGTAGGGGGAGGGACGGGAAGGGGAAGAGAGGGTAAGGGGTAGAGAGAAGGAGGTAGAGAGAAGGAGGTAGAGAGGGTAGGGGGTAGAGAGGAGGTAGAGAGGGTAGGGGGTAGAGAGGGTAGGGGGTAGAGAGAAGGAGGTAGAGAGGGTAGGTTGTAGAGAGAAGGAGGTAGAGAGGGGAAGGAATAGGGGTAGAGGTAAACTAGTGGAGACAGCCTAGTTACTACAGTCACCATTCTATTTCACTTCACAGGTCGATGAACGTAGCAATCAGCCTGGTTCCACCACGCTAAGGGGAAGAAGGGGGAGGGAGAAAGGGGGGAACAGCTGAACCACTGACCTCAACCATTCATCAGACAGGGTGGAGGTGACAAGTTGGGGGGTGGGGGTACTCTGTAGGTGTGTGTGTGTCCCAAATGGCACCCTATCTCCTGTATAGTGCACTACTTTTAACCAGGACCAATAGGGCTCTAGATAAAAGTAGTGCACTACATATGGAATAGGGTGCCATTTGGGATATATGCTGGGTCTATAAAGGGGTGGAGGGTTGGGGATATGGGAGGGGTTGGACACTTGTTGGACACAGAGGATAGGATAGGATAGGATTAGGGTAGAGGGATGGAGGGATAGAAATATAGATGGTTAGAGGGAAAGAGCTAGGATAGAGGGAAAGAGCTAGGATAGAGGGAAAGAGCTAGGATAGAGGGAAAGAGCTAGGATAGAGGGAAAGAGCTAGGATAGAGGGAAAGAGCTAGGATAGAGGGAAAGAGCTAGGATAGAGGGAAAGAGCTAGGATAGAGGGAAAGAGCTAGGATAAAGGGACAGAGGGAAAGAGCTAGGATAGAGTGAAGGAGCTAGGATAGAAGGATAAAGATATAGAGGGATAGAGCTAGGATAGAGGGATAGAGAGATAGAGGGATAGAGCTAGGATAGAGGATAGAGCTAGGATAGAGGGATAGAGCTAGGATAGAAGGATAGAGAGATAGAGGGATCGAGCTAGGATAGAGGGATAGAGGGAAAGAGCTAGGATAGAAGGATAGAGAGAGGGATAGAGCTAGGATAGAGGGATAGAGGGATAGAGCTGGGAGAGAGGGATACAGGGGTAGAGGGATATAGCTAGGATAGAGCTATGATAGAGGGATAGAGAGATAGAGCTAGGATAAAGGGATAGAGCTAGGATAGAGGGGTAGAGCTGGGATAGAAAGATGAAGCTAGGATAGAGGGATAGAGCTAGAATAGAGGGACATATATAGAGGGATAGAGCTAGGATAGAGCTAGAATAGAGCTATGAAAGATCTAGAGCTTGGATAGAGGGATAGAGAAATAGGATAGACATATAGAGAAATAGAGGGACAGAGCTAGAATAGAGAGATAAAGAGATAGAGATATGCTAGAGAGACAGAGGGATAGTGCTAGGATAGCTGGATAGAGCTAGGATAGAGGGTATAGAGCTAGAATATAGGTATAAAGAGATATAGATATGCTAGAGATAGAGCTAGGATAGAGGTTATAGAGCTAGGATAGAGGGAAAGAGAGATAAAGCTAGGATAGAGAGACAGAGGGATAGAGCTAGGATAGATGGAAAGAGAGATAAAGCTAGGATAGAGAGATAGAGGGATTTAGACATAGAGCTAGTGTAGAGGAATATAGGGCTAGGATAGAGTGATAGAGAGATAGAGCTAGGATAGAAGGTATATAGCTAGGATAGAGGGTATAGAGCTAGGATAGAGGGATAGATGGATAGAGCTAGGATAGAGGGTATAGAGCTAGGATAGAGGGTATAGAGCTAGGATAGAGGGATAAAGAGATAGAGCTAGTGTAGAGGAATAGAGGGCTAGGATAGAGTGATAGAGAGATAGAGCTAGGATAGAGGGTATAGAGCTAGGATAGAGGGTATAGAGCTAGGATAGAGGGATAGATGGATAGAGCTAGGATAGAGGGTATAGAGCTAGAATAGAGGGTATAGAGCTAGGATAGAGTGATAGATGGATAGAGCTAGGATAGAGGGATATAGATAGAGGGATAGAGATAGGATAGAGATAGGATAGAGGGGTAGAGATAGGATAGAGATAGGATAGAGGGGTAGAGATAGGATAGAGGGGTAGAGATAGGATAAACTGGTAGAGATAGGATAGAGGAATAAACCATGGCCACCATGTTCTACCAACATCTGAAGCCCCCCCCCCCCCCCCCCTCCATCCACCATGTTCTACCAACATCTGACGGGCCTCCCCCATGTTCTACCAACGTCTGAAGGGCCCCCCCCCCCCTCCATCCACCATGTTCTACCAACATCTGATGGGCCTCCCCCATGTTCTACCAACATCTGACGGGCCTCCCCCATGTTCTACCAACATCTGAACCCCCCCCCCTCCATCCACCATGTTCTACCAACATCTGAAGGGCCCCCCCTCCATCCACCATGTTCTACCAACATCTGAAGGGCCTCCTCCCCCTTACCATGTTCTACCAACGTCTGAAGAACCCCCCCCCCCCCACCATTTTCTACCAACATCTGAAGGGCCTCCCCCCCACCATGTTCTACCAACGTCTGAAGGACCCCCCCCCCCCCCCCACCATGTTCTACCAACATCTGAAGGGCCTCCCCCCCACCATGTTCTACCAACATCTGAAGGGCCTCCCCCCCCACCATGTTCTACCAACGTCTGAAGAACCCCCCCCCCCCCCACCATTTTCTACCAACATCTGAAGGGCCTCCCCCCCCACCATGTTCTACCAACGTCTGAAGGACCCCCCCCCCCACCATGTTCTACCAACATCTGAAGGCCCCCCCCCCCCCTCACCATGTTCTACCAACATCTGAAGAACCCCCCCCACCATGTTCTACCAACGTCTGAAGGCCCCCCCCCCCCCCTCACCATGTTCTACCAACATCTGAAGAACCCCCCCCACCATGTTCTACCAACGTCTGAAGGACCCCCCCCATTTCATCATGTTCTACCAACTTCTAACGGGTCTCCCCCCCCCCCCCTCCACCGCCCACCATGTTCTACCAATGTCTAACGGATCCCTCCCCCCCCCCCCCCCCCACCATGTTCTACTAACGTCTGAAGGACCCCCCCCCCCCACCATATTCTACCAACATCTGAAGGGCCCCCCTCCCACCATGTTCTACCAACGTCTAACGGGTCCCCCCCCCCCTCACCATGTTCTACTAACGTCCACAAAGTGTCACGCTAGCCAAACAGTCACACACATGCCGGCAGGCGGGCGAGCAAACACACAAACACTCCTATTCCTCTATCAGAAGTGCTGAAGATAAAACCCTGCGCAGACTACAGTACGTAGTTGTAGTGGTGCTCGTCTGGTTGTGTTAAGGAGGGTCAGGGCCTAGAACAGTGGAGAGGAGGGAGGGAGCGAGTGAGAGAGGAAGAAGCGAAAGACAAATCCATGAGCAAGCAAAACCACAGTTTTAAATAGCAGGTATCTGGTGTCAGCCAGTCAATCTGCCCTGAGAGAGAGAGAGAGAGAGAGAGAGAGAGAGAGAGAGAGAGAGAGAGAGAGAGGGAGGGAGAGATAGAAAGAGGCCCTACTTCTCCATCCTTGTCTGCTCCTGATATCTTTATCTTGTGAGGACCTCTCTCCTGTCTGTCTATCTGTCTGTCTGTCTGTCTGTCCCTCTTTCTTCCTGTGTGTGTGCCTGTCTGTCTTCCTGTCTGTCTGTCTGTCTGTCTGTCTGTCTGTCTGTCTGTCTGTCTGTCTGTCTGTCTGTCTGTCTTCCTTAATTTAAGAAGAAGAAGATTGGTGGACTGATAGGTGTAAACTAGAGGTGGACTGGCAGGTGTAAACTAGAGGTGGACTGACAGTTGTAAACTAGAGGTGGACTGGCAGGTGTAAACTCTAGAGGTGGACTGGCAGGTGTAAACTAGAGTTGGACTGACAGTTGTAAACTCTAGAGGTGGACTGGCAGGTGTAAACTAGAGGTGGACTGACAGTTGTAAACTAGAGGTGGACTGACAGGTGTAAACTCTAGAGGTGGACTGACAGGTGTAAACTCTAGAGGTGGACTGGCAGGTGTAAACTATAGAGGTGGACTGGCAGGTTTAAACTCTAGAGGTGGACTGGCAGGTGTTAAGTCTAGAGGTGAACTGGCAGGTGTTAACTCTAGAGGTGGACTGACAGTTGTAAACTAGAGGTGGACTGGCAGGTGTAAACTATAGAGGTGGACTGGCAGGTGTTACATCTAGAGGTGGACTGGCAGGTGTTAAGTCTAGAGGTGGACTGGCAGGTGTAAACTCTAGAGGTGGACTGGCAGGTGTAAACTCTAGAGGTGGATTGACAGGTGTAAACTCTAGAGGTGGACTGGCAGGTGTAAACTCTAGAGATGGACTGGCAGGTGTAAACTCTAGAGGTGGACTTGCAGGTGTTATCTCTAGAGGTGGACTGGCAGGTGTAAACTCTAGAGGTGGACTGGCAGGTGTAAACTCTAGAGATGGACTGGCAGGTGTAAACTCTAGAGGTGGACTGGCAGGTGTTAACTCTAGAGGTGGACTGGCAGGTGTAAACTCTAGAGGTGGACTGATAGGTGTAAACTCTAGAGGTGGACTGGCAGGTGTAAACTCTAGAGGTGGACTGATAGGTGTAAACTATAGAGGTGGACTGATAGGTGTGAACTCTAGAGGTGGACTGGCAGGTGTAAACTCTAGAGGTGGACTGATAGGTGTAAACTCTAGAGGTGGACTGGCAGGTGTTAACTCTAGAGCTGGACTGGCAGGTGTAAACTCTAGAGGTGGACTGGCAGGTGTAAACTCTAGAGGTGGACTGGCAGGTGTAAACTCTAGAGGTGGACTGACAGGTGTAAACTCTAGAGGTGGACTGGCAGGTGTAAACTCTAGAGGTGGACTGGCAGGTTTAAACTCTAGAGGTGGACTGGCAGGTGTTAAGTCTAGAGGTGGACTGGCAGGTGTTAACTCTAGAGGTGGACTGACAGTTGTAAACTAGAGGTGGACTGGCAGGTGTAAACTATAGAGGTGGACTGGCAGGTGTTACATCTAGAGGTGGACTGGCAGGTGTTAAGTCTAGAGGTGGACTGGCAGGTGTAAACTCTAGAGGTGGACTGGCAGGTGTAAACTCTAGAGGTGGATTGACAGGTGTAAACTCTAGAGGTGGACTGGCAGGTGTTAAGTCTAGAGGTGGACTGGCAGGTGTTAACTCTAGAGGTGGACTGACAGTTGTAAACTAGAGGTGGACTGGCAGGTGTAAACTATAGAGGTGGACTGGCAGGTGTTACATCTAGAGGTGGACTGGCAGGTGTTAAGTCTAGAGGTGGACTGGCAGGTGTAAACTCTAGAGGTGGACTGGCAGGTGTAAACTCTAGAGGTGGATTGACAGGTGTAAACTCTAGAGGTGGACTGGCAGGTGTAAACTCTAGAGATGGACTGGCAGGTGTAAACTCTAGAGGTGGACTTGCAGGTGTTATCTCTAGAGGTGGACTGGCAGGTGTAAACTATAGAGGTGGACTGGCAGGTGTTACATCTAGAGGTGGACTGGCAGGTGTTAAGTCTAGAGGTGGACTGGCAGGTGTAAACTCTAGAGGTGGACTGGCAGGTGTAAACTCTAGAGGTGGATTGACAGGTGTAAACTCTAGAGGTGGACTGGCAGGTGTAAACTCTAGAGATGGACTGGCAGGTGTAAACTCTAGAGGTGGACTTGCAGGTGTTATCTCTAGAGGTGGACTGGCAGGTGTAAACTATAGAGGTGGACTGGCAGGTGTTACATCTAGAGGTGGACTGGCAGGTGTTAAGTCTAGAGGTGGACTGGCAGGTGTAAACTCTAGAGGTGGACTGGCAGGTGTAAACTCTAGAGGTGGATTGACAGGTGTAAACTTTACTGCGTCCCAGTTGGCATCCTATCACATTACATGCTGCACTATTTCTGATCAGAGCCCTATGATTCCAGTTCAAGAGAACTGTAGTGGTCTGATCTAAATTAGTGCACTAAGGGTCCTGGTCTAATGTAGTGCACTATCTAGGGAATAGGGTCCCTTTTGGGACACAATCAAGGCACTACTTATGACCCGAGCCTATGAAAAGTGAAAAAGAGTGAATATTTGGTTTGATCATAAACGAAGGACCCTAGTTAGAAGCACTATATAGGAAACGTTGAAGTCATTGCAACTCACATTGTGGATGAAGATATCTGTTACGCCTTGACCTCTGGAAGCTGAGAAGTCAACGGAAATCACATGTACAGTATACATCAATATAATTATTTTTCCTTTATCAAAGGCAAATATGATGTTAAAAATTAAAGCAGAATGTATTTATAAATATAAAGATATTCAATTACCTATTTATTTTATTCTATGGCCCCCCCAAAAAATAATCACACTTTTAATTTTATCGGAACACTGGAAAACCTCACCAAAAATAGATCTGTTAAAAGCCTGAATTAATTGTGTATTTAAACCCCATTCCGGAGTGTATTAGATCGTATTTTCCATTAATCGCAGATGGGTTATTGTTGACCATTTCATTGTGCTGTTTGGTTTGGAAACTTGAACTTCTCTCAATCAGGCTCGACATGAAACACTATATTCCTTTTACTGTCAAGATCCTACAGCGTTCCCACAGCGTTCCCACTCTCATGGAATCTGCCGTCATGTGACCTGCTTCGTTCATCCCAGACCGCCAAAGTTATTGATCATGGTACAGTGTGTGTGTGTGTGTGTGTGTGTGTGTGTGTGTGTGTGTGTGTGTGTGTGTGTGTGTGTGTGTGTGTGTCAGCTACAATTCAGCTACACGGTGAACAGTATTCAAGTTCGGCTCACACCGACCACAAAGTGGAATGTTCTACGTCATAAAATACATTTTTTTAAGTGACAAAGGAAACACAACGGGGGAAAAAATTGCGCACAACTGGCGCCAAACGGTAACATCTGCACATGTAGGCTTTTACAGAAATGATTAAAAACTGTAAAAGAGGTTTTCATTTGACAGCAGCGAAAAATAAAACAAATGTTTGGCCTACCTTGACGACATTTTGTAGACGACATTATTAAACGCTTAAATTATTATAGAAATATTTATTTTGAACACTAACCGTTTAAATATTGTTTTAGTTTTATATTTTACAAAACATCGATGCCTACATATTTAATGTTATAATGTAGGTTCATCATTTTCAAACTATTTACATGGTCAAGTGTATTATTAACACTAAGATGATAGTCAATGTATAATTTCAAACAATATTATCTAAAACGTGTAGTCAAGGAAACGATGCCAGTAGCTAAAGCAATAATATAATTCACAAGTTCAAATCCACGTGGGAAATAATTTCAATTGAATTATGTTTTTTTTAAAAATCTACATGAAATACAATAAGAAATGCGAAATTGAAATTATCAAATTCAATTTAGCTATTTCAGTCAAGTTTAGTTGGTGTGTTACCTGATCTATACTCAAGTGCCAGTGGACTGGGACGCCCGTGTGCGCGGAGAGCGAGACGCCTGGATGCTATGAAAGGTATACTATCTGAAAATAAATTGAACACCTAGAAAACCATCTATCTATAACAGTATAACATGTTTAAAAAAATCCATACAAGCTACAAATAATATAATAGATATTGGGTATAATAATATAAACCCTCATATTTAAAAAATCAAAAACGGTTAAATATTAAATATAAAATAAAAGGTTATGGTTATGTCGGATATTTGATGCAAATTGTATTTGGTAGGCCATTAACGTTTTTAATTTTAGAGTAACTACAAAATATTGTTAAACGTTAGTGTTTGCCTAACAGTTATTTTGATTTTTGATAAACAATTAGATTCTATCATTTTAATTCATGTTTAGCAATAGCCTACATTTACTAAAATAGGCCTGGATATTTTGAAAGATTGCTTATTATCAATTGGCAATATTCAATGCACTTTGCCTATTTGTCTTAAATGAAAATCATACACTTTGGGCTCCATGAAGATAGAACATGGGATTTGAGGCAGGTATTCAGTGTTCATCAAAGGATTAGATTTACAATACAATTCAATTGGTTTAGATTTACAATACCTGCAACAACATTTAAAAATATTATTTTGTTGTAGGCTATGTGTTTAATTGTTTGTGTTTCCAACCCAACTTTTTTACATTTTATCAGAGGTGTTTGCCTCGGTGTGCGTTCATGGTGCAACTTCTACCGCGTCCGCGAGGAGTTTTAGCCCGTAATTAGCATGGAGTGGGGATGACAGTAACGAAGCAGTGTCCGGTTCTCTCTTGAAGAACGCCGTTGGTTTTACATTTGTGCTGCTTCCATGTAGAAACATCGCCATCTGCTGGCCGAAAACAGTAAACACCAACCAATGCGTTCTTTCACTAGGCCTAAAACTGTCGTAAAAAGTCCACTTTTTACAATGTGACCCAAGTCCCCCATGAAATAGGTAGACATTTTTAGTCACAAACTAGGCTTTAGCTGCAACACAATATTGGCACACACACACAGAGAGAGAGAGAGAGAGAGAAAGAGAGAGAGAGAGAGAGAGAGAGAGAGAGAGAGAGAGAGAGAGACACAAACCTCTTGGAGGTGAGGTGGTGGTTAATACAACAGGGGGGTTCTTCTCTCCAGCAAACCTCCCCCAGGGCCTCAATATTAACACATTATAAATCCAGTACTGGTACCAGCTGTTACTGTGATTTACAGTTATTATTTATCATTTATGACACCCCCTGAATGGTTAACCCACCCAGGTCTGGTTAATCCCACCCAAGGGCCCACTCCAGGCCCCTGGCCCTGCCATACGAGACCCAGGGAAAGTGGCTGGTTTCAGGCAAGCGTAACTGGACCTCCCCCTCTCTGGGTCATTATGGAGCTCCCACAGCAATTGCTTACCAGGACAGGATCCCTCAGAGCTGATGGGATATTTGTGTTGGGTAGGAGGAGGCTTCCAGCACCCTGTGCTGTTACTGTTTCCGTTAGCCTGTTGCTGAGGGGTGAGGCAAGGTGAGGCGGGCGGTGTGATCAAAGGAACGTGCGGCTGTGTGTGTGTGTGTGTGTGTGTGTGTGTGTGTGTGTGTGTGTCAAGTTATTGAGCCTCATACTCTCTCCCCTTACTCTACTAAGGTAAGGAGACACCATGTACAACCAATCTAACACCCCCTGCCTCTCTTTAAAACTATACAATACCAATCTAACACCCCCTGCCTCTCTCTGAAACCATGTACAACCAATCTAACAAACTCTGCCTCTCTCTGAAACCATGTACAACCAATCTAACAACCTCTGCCTCTCTCTGAATCTATACACAACCAATCTAACAAACTCTGCCTCTCTCTGAAACCATGTACAACCAATCTAACAACCTCTGCCTCTCTCTGAAACCATGTACAACCAATCTAACAAACTCTGCCTCTCTCTGAATCTATACACAACCAATCTAACAAACTCTGCCTCTCTCTGAAACCATGTACAACCAATCTAACAAACTCTGCCTCTCTCTGAAACCATGTACAACCAATCTAACAACCTCTGCCTCTCTCTCAAACTATACAATACCAATCTAATACACTATACAACACCAATCTAACACCCCCTGCCTCTCTCTGAAACCATGTACAACCAATCTAACAAACTCTGCCTCTCTCTGAAACCATGTACAACCAATCTAACAAACTCTGCCTCTCTCTGAAACCATGTACAACCAATCTAACAACCTCTGCCTCTCTCTCAAACTATACAATACCAATCTAACACACTATACAACACCAATCTAACACCCCCTGCCTCTCTCTGAAACCATGTACAACCAATCTAACAAACTCTGCCTCTCTCTGAAACCATGTACAACCAATCTAACAACCTCTGCCTCTCTCTGAAACCATGTACAACCAATCTAACAACCCCTGCCTCTCTCTCAAACTATACACAACCAATCTAACACCCCCTGCCTCTCTCTGAATCTATACACAACCAATCTAACACC
This sequence comes from Oncorhynchus mykiss, assembly GCF_057628025.1. Lineage (NCBI taxonomy): Eukaryota > Metazoa > Chordata > Actinopteri > Salmoniformes > Salmonidae > Oncorhynchus > Oncorhynchus mykiss. The sequence continues at coordinate 5,263,626 of NC_143032.1, forward strand.
CCCTGCCTCTCTCTGAAACTATACACAACCAATCTAAAACGCACTGCCTCTCTCTGAAACTATACACAACCCATATAACACCCCCTTTCTCTCTCTGAAACTACACAACTAATCTAACACCCCCTGCCTCTCTCTGAAACTATACACAACCAATCTAACACCGCCCGCCTCTCTCTCATTCTATACACAATGAATCTAACACCCCCTGCCTCTCTCTAAAACTATACACAACCAAAATAACAATCCCTGCCTCTGAAACTAAACACAACCAATGTTACACCCCACACCCCACACACATCTAACACCCCCTGCCTCTCTCTGAAACTATACACAACCAATCTAACACCGCCCGCCTCTCTCTCATTCTATACACAATGAATCTAACACCCCCTGCCTCTCTCTAAAACTATACACAACCAAAATAACAATCCCTGCCTCTGAAACTAAACACAACCAATGTTACACCCCACACCCCACACACATCTAACACCCCCTGCCTCTCTCTGAAACTATACACAACCAATCTAACACCGCCCGCCTCTCTCTCATTCTATACACAATGAATCTAACACCCCCTGCCTCTCTCTAAAACTATACACAACCAAAATAACAATCCCTGCCTCTGAAACTAAACACAACCAATGTTACACCCCACACCCCACACACATCTAACACCCCCTGCCTCTCTCTGAAACTATACACAACCAATCTAACACCGCCCGCCTCTCTCTCATTCTATACACAATGAATCTAACACCCCCTGCCTCTCTCTAAAACTATACACAACCAAAATAACAATCCCTGCCTCTGAAACTAAACACAACCAATGTTACACCCCACACCCCACACACATCTAACACCCCCTGCCTCTTTCTGAAACTATACACAAACAATCTAACAATCCCTGCCTCTCTCTGAAACTATACACAACCAATCTAACACCCCCTGCCTCTCTCTAAAACTATACACAACCAAAATAACAATTCCTGCCTCTCTCTGAAACTATACACAACCAATCTAACACCCCCTGCCTCTTTCTTAAACTATACACAAAACCAATCTAAAACAATGCCTCTCTCGGAAAGATCAGGCAGGGGGATGTTATAGATCAGGCAGGGGGAGGAGGGGTCCGTCAGGAGGAGGAGAGTTCAGGCGGGAGGAGGAGGACTCAGGCGGGAGGAGGAGGGGTCAGGCGGGAGGAGTCGAGAGGAGGCGGGAGGAGGCGGCATCATGCGGGAGGAGGAGGGTTCAGGAGGGAGGAGGATGGGCCAGGCGGAAGGAGACAGGATCAGGTGGGGACACTGTAGCAAATGAGATGGCAGATACATAGGTGAACAACAGGCACAACTCCGACATCTATAAACACATAGGTGTTTAAAACCTGTTTGGGATAGGGGGCAGTATTTTCACGTCCGGATGAAAAGTGTGCCCAAAGTAAACTGCTTGCTACTCAGGCCCAGAAACTAGGATATGCATATAATTGATATATTTGGATAGAAAACACTCCAACGTTTCTACAACTGTTAAAATAATGTCTGTGAGTATAACATACCTTATTTGGCAGGCGAAACCCCAAGGACAAACCATCCAGGAAAATGTATTTTTGAGGTGACTGTTTTCAATTGATTTTCTATGGGAACCTAGATTTCTGTGGCACTTGGTTGCAGTTCCTATTGCTTCCACTAGATGTCAACAGTCCTTAGAGAAATTGAGAAGTACGGTTGTTCAGAACGAGGGTCCAGCCTAGTGCTCTCTAATGTTTTGATGCGCGCGCTCCAGGTCACTCTCTTCACATTGTTTTTATCCGGTATTGAACACAGTTTATCCCATCTTAAATTTTATTGATTATTTACGTCTTGAAATACCTAAAGTTGGATTAGGAAAGTTGTTTGAAATGTTTGGACAGCGTTTACAGGTAACTTATTAGATATTTTGTAGTCGTGCTGGTCGAGTTGAACTGGTGTTTTTCTGAATCAAACGCGCCAAATAAATTAACATTTTGGAGATATAACGACGGAATTAATCGAACAAAATAACCATTTGTGATGTTTATGGGACATGTTGGACAACAGAATAAATTCTTCAAAGGTAATGCATTAATTATATCGTTATTTCTGAGTTTTGTGTCGCCCCTGGCGGGTTGAAATCTGATTTTCACGCATGGTTTGCTTTCGCCGTAAAGCCTTTTTGAAATCTGACATGGTGGCTAGATTAACAAGAAGTTAACCTCTTTGATCTCTAGGGGCGCTATTTCATTTTTGGATAAAAAACGTTCCCGTTTTAAGCGCAATATTTTGTCACGAAAAGATGCTCGACTATGCATATTCTTGACAGTTTTTGAAAGAAAACACTCTGAAGTTTCAGAATCTGCAAAGATATTGTCTGTAAGTGCCCCAGAACTCATTCTACAGGCGAAACCAAGATGATGCGTCAACCAGGAAATGAGCAGAATTTCTGAAGCTCTGTTTTCCATTGTCTCCTTATATGGCTGTGATTGCGCAAGGAATGAGCCTACACTTTCTGTCGTTCCCCCAATGTGTTAGCAGCATTGTGACGTATTTGTAGGCATATCATTGGAAGATTGACCATAAGAGACTACATTTTCCAAGTGTCCGCCTGGTGTCCTGCGTGGAATTCGGTGCGCAATTGCCAGCTGCTTGTACTTTTCCATTGGATTGAGGGGAGAAACCATGCGTCCAAGAACGATATATCAATGAAGAGATATGTGAAAAACACCTTGAGGATTGATTCTAAACAACGTTTGCCATGTTTTCAGTCGATATTATGGAGTTAATTTGGAAAAAAGTTCGCGTTTTGAGGACTGAATTTTCGGGTTTTTTTGGTAGCCAAATGTGATGTATAAAACGGAGCTATTTCTAATACACAAAGAATCTTTTTGGAAAAACTGAGCATCTGCTATCTAACTGAGAGTATCCTCATTGAAAACATCAGAAGTTCTTCAAAGGTAAATTATTTTATTTGAAGGCTTTTATGTTTTTGTTGAAATGTTGCATGCTGGATGCTAACTCTAATGCTAACGCTAAATGCTACGCTAGCTAGCTGCTTTTACACAAATTATTGTTTTCCTATGGTTGAGAAGCATATTTTGAAAATCTGAGATGACAGTGTTGTTTACAAAAGGCTAAGCTTGAGAGATGGCATATTTATTTCATTTCATTTGCGATTTTCATGAATAGTTAACGTTGCGTTATGGTAATGAGCTTGAGGCTGTAGTCACGATACCGGATCCGGGTTTGGGAGATCAGAGAGGTTACGTTTTATTTTGGTGTATTGGACTTGTGAATGTACGAAAGTTAAATATTTCTGATGTTGTCGAAACATTCCTGTAGCGGAACCACCACCACATAACAGGTTTTAAACGTGTGAATGGTGGGAGAGCTCACGGTTCTCACCGCAATCAAACCAATGCAAACCAATGCAGGAAAACACAAGAAACGCCAAACAAGATAAAAAAAAGGTTGCTTACAGTCCATTCTACAGATCAACGTTCAAGTCATCCTCCCCGTCTGTCTCCACCCACCTTCGGAGGCTGTGAAGTCTGCACCCACCTTCTGAGACTGTGAAGTCTCCACCCACCTTCTGAGGCTGTGAAGTCTCCACCCACCTTCTGAGGCTGTGAAGTCTGCACCCACCTTCTGAGGCTGTGAAGTCTGCACCCACCATCTGAGGCTGTGAAGTCTGCATCCACCTTCTGAGGCTGTGAAGTCTCCACCCACCTTCTGAGGCTGTGAAGTCTCCACCCACCTTCTGAGGCTGTGAAGTCTCCACCCACCTTCTGAGGCTGTGAAGTCTCCACCCACCTTCTGAGGCTGTGAAGTCTGCATCCCATACTTGTCTGTAGAAAGGAGGATACCACATCACATGGCCGCGGGAAGTTATTTTTGACACTGGAGACACAGGGCCGAAGGGACTTTTACTTACACATCATCATCTGCAGGGAAAACACTTAATGTGTTGTGAAATCTGTTGTGAATGTATTGTAATGTTGGCAGCAGCTAATTGGGGATCCACAATAAATACAGATACATAAGGCCGTTTTTTTCCCCTCAAGGTTGGGTCCTCTTATATCAGTACATTCAGTGACAAACCAGTGCTTGACTTGGGCAGGAGCTCACCAGAGCAGCGTACCACCACCTCAACAGTAATGTGGATTTCCTGCACCGACATGTTAAAAAAGCACTGGCACCCAAAAATGATTAGTGACAGCTATTTCAGTCCAAGTCAAGGTCACAACCTAAACATCAGTACACTTCTATTCGATCAAATAAGCCTCAGGTGGCAAATTTACATTCAGTCATTACTATGAGCCATCTTCCTCTCACCAGCCTCCACAGATGCAATTTAATTTATAACATTCAACATGAAATATCATGCAATATCATCCCTTGCTGTAGGCCTGGACTACTGTCATAGTGTATCCTAGTATTTTTAAATAGGGTATACGGTGCCATTACGGATGCCTACAGCCTTTGCGGGGAAAAAAACAAGTTTAATGCCCTTGTTACCTGCACCAGGAAGTAACAGAATGACAGCGGTTCTTCACGGTCCTGACAATCAGAGAGGATATATCCCGTCAGAGACAGGGGTGGTGGGGGCGCTCCACGGCACAGCAGGGACAGAGAAGGCCAAGTTTTATTGCCCGAGATTTTTTTTTTAACTCCTCCAGGGTAATCGTGGCCTGGCAGTCGAAGCCGTTTAATGCCCGCTGTGGCGGCACTGCAACAAGACCAGAGGGAAGAATCACACATCCCATTTCTCACAACCCACACCCGCCCGCGCCTTGCCCCTGCTCTGCTCTCCTCTCACTGTGGCTGGAGTCTAAAAAAATGCGTTTTTATGGACGTCTGAATCGTTCCCCCCCCCCCCCCCCCTCGCCCTGCAGCAGATGGCTTAAATAGGACATCAAAGAGGCTTTAACGTTTCACAGTGGCTCTCACGTTTCGGACCAGTATCGAGTTCAAAACGTTCCCTGCTGTATTTTTACAGTAGATTTAATGGATCAATAGCCATAATCACATTAGCACAGGCTTAACGTATAACAAATTTCACCGAGCCGACATCAAACGCCTGGCCCCAGTGGTATAACCGAGCGTAGCATCTTTTCATCATTCAATATTCTGTAAAGTCTAGTGATATTCTGTAAAGTCTAGTGATATTCTGTAAAGTCTATTGATATTCTGTAAAGTCTAGTGATATTCTGTCAAGTCTAGTGATATTCTGTAAAGTCTATTGATATTCTGTAAAGTCTAGTGATATTCTGTAAAGTCTAGTGATATTCTGTAAAGTCTAGTGATATTCTGTAAAGTCTAGTGATATTCTGTAAAGTCTAGTGATATTCTGTAAAGTCTAGTGATATTCTGTAAAGTCTAGTGATATTCTGTAAAGTCTAGTGATATTCTGTAAAGTCTAGTGATATTCTGTAAAGTCTATTGATATTCTGTCAAGTCTAGTAATATTCTGTAAAGTCTATTGATATTCTGTAAAGTCTAGTAATATTCTGTAAAGTCTATTGATATTCTGTAAAGTCTATTGATATTCTGTAAAGTCTAGTGATATTCTGTAAAGTCTAGTGATATTCTGTAAAGTCTAGTAATATTCTGTAAAGTCTAGTGATATTCTGTAAAGTCTATTGATATTCTGTCAAGTCTAGTAATATTCTGTAAAGTCTATTGATATTCTGTAAAGTCTAGTAATATTCTGTAAAGTCTATTGATATTCTGTAAAGTCTATTGATATTCTGTAAAGTCTAGTGATATTTTGTAAAGTCTAGTGATATTCTGTCAAGTCTAGTGATATTCTGTCAAGTCTAGTGAAGTCTAGTGATATTCTGTAAAGTCTATTGATATTCTGTAAAGTCTATTGATATTCTGTAAAGTCTAGTGATATTTTGTAAAGTCTAGTGATATTCTGTAAAGTCTAGTGATATTCTGTCAAGTCTAGTGATATTCTGTAAAGTCTAGTGATATTCTGTCAAGTCTAGTGATATTCTGTAAAGTCTATTGATATTCTGTAAAGTCTAGTGATATTCTGTCAAGTCTAGTGATATTCTGTAAAGTCTATTGATATTCTGTAAAGTCTAGTGATATTCTGTAAAGTCTAGTAATATTCTGTAAAGTCTAGTGATATTCTGTCAAGTCTAGTGATATTCTGTCAAGTCTAGTGAAGTCTAGTGATATTCTGTAAAGTCTATTGATATTCTGTAAAGTCTATTGATATTCTGTAAAGTCTAGTGATATTTTGTAAAGTCTAGTGATATTCTGTAAAGTCTAGTGATATTCTGTCAAGTCTAGTGATATTCTGTAAAGTCTAGTGATATTCTGTCAAGTCTAGTGATATTCTGTAAAGTCTATTGATATTCTGTAAAGTCTAGTGATATTCTGTCAAGTCTAGTGATATTCTGTAAAGTCTATTGATATTCTGTAAAGTCTAGTGATATTCTGTAAAGTCTAGTGATATTCTGTAAAGTCTAGTGATATTCTGTAAAGTCTAGTGATATTCTGTAAAGTCTAGTGATATTCTGTAAAGTCTAGTGATATTCTGTAAAGTCTAGTGATATTCTGTAAAGTCTAGTGATATTCTGTAAAGTCTAGTGATATTCTGTAAAGTCTAGTGATATTCTGTAAAGTCTATTGATATTCTGTCAAGTCTAGTAATATTCTGTAAAGTCTATTGATATTCTGTAAAGTCTAGTAATATTCTGTAAAGTCTATTGATATTCTGTAAAGTCTATTGATATTCTGTAAAGTCTAGTGATATTCTGTAAAGTCTAGTGATATTCTGTAAAGTCTAGTAATATTCTGTAAAGTCTAGTGATATTCTGTAAAGTCTATTGATATTCTGTCAAGTCTAGTAATATTCTGTAAAGTCTATTGATATTCTGTAAAGTCTAGTAATATTCTGTAAAGTCTATTGATATTCTGTAAAGTCTATTGATATTCTGTAAAGTCTAGTGATATTTTGTAAAGTCTAGTGATATTCTGTCAAGTCTAGTGATATTCTGTCAAGTCTAGTGAAGTCTAGTGATATTCTGTAACGTCTATTGATATTCTGTAAAGTCTATTGATATTCTGTAAAGTCTAGTGATATTTTGTAAAGTCTAGTGATATTCTGTAAAGTCTAGTGATATTCTGTCAAGTCTAGTGATATTCTGTAAAGTCTAGTGATATTCTGTCAAGTCTAGTGATATTCTGTAAAGTCTATTGATATTCTGTAAAGTCTAGTGATATTCTGTAAAGTCTAGTGATATTCTGTAAAGTCTAGTGATATTCTGTAAAGTCTATTGATATTCTGTCAAGTCTAGTGATATTCTGTAAAGTCTATTGATATTCTGTAAAGTCTAGTGATATTCTGTAAAGTCTAGTGATATTCTGTAAAGTCTAGTAATATTCTGTAAAGTCTAGTGATATTCTGTAAAGTCTATTGATATTCTGTCAAGTCTAGTAATATTCTGTAAAGTCTATTGATATTCTGTAAAGTCTAGTAATATTCTGTAAAGTCTATTGATATTCTGTAAAGTCTATTGATATTCTGTAAAGTCTAGTGATATTTTGTAAAGTCTAGTGATATTCTGTCAAGTCTAGTGATATTCTGTCAAGTCTAGTGAAGTCTAGTGATCTTCTGTAAAGTCTATTGATATTCTGTAAAGTCTATTGATATTCTGTAAAGTCTAGTGATATTCTGTAAAGTCTAGTGATATTCTGTCAAGTCTAGTGATATTCTGTAAAGTCTAGTGATATTCTGTCAAGTCTAGTGATATTCTGTCAAGTCTAGTGATATTCTGTAAAGTCTAGTGATATTCTGTCAAGTCTAGTGATATTCTGTAAAGTCTAGTGATATTCTGTCAAGTCTAGTGATATTCTGTAAAGTCTGGTGATATTCTGTCAAGTCTAGTGATATTCTGTCAAGTCTAGTGAAGTCTAGTGATATTCTGTCAAGTCTAGTGATATTCTGTAAAGTCTAGTGATATTCTGTCAAGTCTAGTGATATTCTGTAAAGTCTAGTGGTCTTGGGGCAGGGGAGAGTAGTCCTTAAGTAGAAATGTATTTCGGTGTTGTAGAGACACCGTAGGCTATAGAACAGTATGATATGAAGAAAAGCATTAGTCTTTGTGAAAACAGTTACAGATGCTTTGTTTCCTTTGCCCATAGTACCAATATAACCCATAGATCAATGCAGACTGCCAATCATGCAGAAACACATTTTGAGCTACTTGTCTGTGGTAAAGAAATGTACAGCCAAATCCATGCTATGTTCACTCAGCCCTCATTCTACCAAGCAGCCTACAAAATAAATCCCAATGTCCAGACAAACTAGGATTGATGGTTCCCGGGTAAATAATCTGGGAACAGGCTATGGTGTCATACTACAAACACGTTGTGCCTTTCATGGCCAGGTTAATCAAGACAAGCTTCCTTTTACTGGGAGGCACACGGTGTGTGTGTGTGTGTGTGTGTGTCCACTCTACCTCACTTCTTGCCAACTCATTGCTCATTCATAATTTATCATCTTACTCTCTTGCTGATTGTGTGGGCTGTGCATGGGCTGTATATATTTATAAAACTCCTGTATCCGTATCACTCAGCCAGGCCCTGCATAAATAAACAGAAACAGTCCACAATCAATCATCCTGTGTTCTGTGCGAGTGTGCCCAACGCAAACATGGCTTCTGTTTTCTATCTGAGAGAGAAAGGGAGCGAGAGAGAGAGAGAAAGAGAGGGAGAAGGAGAGAGAGAGACAGAGAGAGAGAGACAGAGAGAGCGAGACAGAGAGAGAGAGAGAGACAGAGAGAGAGAGAGAGACAGAGAGAGAGAGAGAGAGAGAGAGAGAGAGAGCGAAAGAGAGAGAGAGAGAGAGC
>NC_143032.1:5275000-5347500 GCF_057628025.1 Oncorhynchus mykiss
GACCAGGCCTGTCAGGTCCCTGGTAATGACTAACCAGGTCTGTCAGGTCCCTGGTAAAAGCTAACCAGGTCTGTCAGGTCCCTAGTTATAACTGACCACGCCTGTCAGGTCCCTGGTAATAACTGACCAGGTCTGTCAGGTCTCTAGTAATAACTGACCAGGTCTGTGTCAGGTCTCTAGTAATAACTGACCAGGTCTGTCAGGTCTCTAGTAATAACTGACCAGGCCTGTGTCAGGTCTCTAGTAATAACTGACCAGGCCTGTCAGGTCTCTAGTAATAACTGACCAGGCCTGTGTCAGGTCTCTAGTAATAACTGACCAGGCCTGTCAGATCTCTAGTAATAACTGACCAGGTCTGTGTCAGGTCTCTAGTAATAACTGACCAGGCCTGTGTCAGGTCTCTAGTAATAACTGACCAGGTCTGTGTCAGGTCTCTAGTAATAACTGACCAGGCCTGTGTCAGGTCTCTAGTAATAACTGACCAGGCCTGTGTCAGGTCTCTAGTAATAACTGACCAGGCCTGTGTCAGGTCTCTAGTAATAACTGACCAGGTCTGTGTCAGGTCTCTAGTAATAACTGACCAGGCCTGTGTCAGGTCTCTAGTAATAACTGACCAGGCCTGTGTCAGGTCTCTAGTAATAACTGACCAGGTCTGTGTCAGGTCTCTAGTAATAACTGACCAGGCCTGTGTCAGGTCTCTAGTAATAACTGACCAGGCCTGTGTCAGGTCTCTAGTAATAACTGACCAGGCCTGTGTCAGGTCTCTAGTAATAACTGACCAGGCCTGTGTCAGGTCTCTAGTAATAACTGACCAGGTCTGTGTCAGGTCTCTAGTAATAACTGACCAGGCCTGTGTCAGGTCTCTAGTAATAACTGACCAGGCCTGTGTCAGGTCTCTAGTAATAACTGACCAGGCATGTGTCAGGTCTCTAGTAATAACTGACCAGGTCTGTGTCAGGTCTCTAGTAATAACTGACCAGGCCTTTGTCAGGTCTCTAGTAATAACTGACCAGGCCTGTGTCAGGTCTCTAGTAATAACTGACCAGGTCTGTCAGGTCTCTAGTAATAACTGACCAGGTCTGTGTCAGGTCTCTAGTAATAACTGACCAGGTCTGTGTCAGGTCTCTAGTAATAACTGACCAGGTCTGTGTCAGGTCTCTAGTAATAACTGACCAGGCCTGTGTCAGGTCTCTAGTAATAACTGACCAGGCCGGTGTCAGGTCTCTAGTAATAACTGACCAGGCCTCTGTCAGGTCTCTAGTAATAACTGACCAGGCCTGTGTCAGGTCTCTAGTAATAACTGACCAGGCCTGTGTCAGGTCTCTAGTAATAACTGACCAGGCCTGTGTCAGGTCTCTAGTAATAACTGACCAGGCCTCTGTCAGGTCTCTAGTAATAACTGACCAGGCCTGTGTCAGGTCTCTAGTAATAACTGACCAGGTCTGTGTCAGGTCTCTAGTAATAACTGACCAGGCCTTTGTCAGGTCTCTAGTAATAACTGACCAGGCCTGTGTCAGGTCTCTAGTAATAACTGACCAGGTCTGTGTCAGGTCTCTAGTAATAACTGACCAGGCCTGTGTCAGGTCTCTAGTAATAACTGACCAGGCCTGTGTCAGGTCTCTAGTAATAACTGACCAGGTCTGTGTCAGGTCTCTAGTAATAACTGACCAGGCCTGTGTCAGGTCTCTAGTAATAACTGACCAGGCCTGTGTCAGGTCTCTAGTAATAACTGACCAGGCCTGTGTCAGGTCTCTAGTAATAACTGACCAGGTCTGTGTCAGGTCTCTAGTAATAACTGACCAGGCCTTTGTCAGGTCTCTAGTAATAACTGACCAGGCCTGTGTCAGGTCTCTAGTAATAACTGACCAGGTCTGTCAGGTCTCTAGTAATAACTGACCAGGTCTGTGTCAGGTCTCTAGTAATAACTGACCAGGTCTGTGTCAGGTCTCTAGTAATAACTGACCAGGTCTGTGTCAGGTCTCTAGTAATAACTGACCAGGTCTGTGTCAGGTCTCTAGTAATAACTGACCAGGTCTGTGTCAGGTCTCTAGTAATAACTGACCAGGCCTGTGTCAGGTCTCTAGTAATAACTGACCAGGTCTGTCAGGTCTCTAGTAATAACTGACCTCACCATATTTCTGCCACAGCCCAGATTGCTTTAGTCTCCTACTTTAAACCCCTGTCAGCCAACAGCAGCGCTGTTGTTCAAGTACTCTGGGTTAAAATCACTGCTAAGTCTAAGACTGAATCCAAAATGTCACCCTATTCCCCATTTCTCTCTGGGCCCTGGTTAAAAGGTAGTGCACTATATGGCATCAAATACTATGTTGGACACACCCTAACCATCTCGGGTCTACTGTAGCTATACGCCCTTGAACATGCCAACATAATGTTAAAACAGAAGATGGTGTGGAAACCTGTCACGCCCTGACCTGAGATATCTCTGTTTTCTTTATATTTTGGTTAGGTCAGGGTTTGACTAGGGTGGATATGCTAGTTGTTGTATTTGTCTAGGAGTTTTTGTATGTCTAGGGGTTTTGTAGGTCTAGGTATTTGTATGTTTATGGTGTCCTGATATGGTTCCCAATCAGAGGCAGCTGTTTATCGTTGTCTCTGATTGGGGATCATATTTAGGTATTTTTTTATTTTGGTGTTTGTGGGATCTTGACTATGTGTAGTTGCCAGTCGGCACTATATTGTACAGCTTCACGTTTCGTTTGTTATTCTGTTAGTTTGTTCGGTGTTTCATTCTTTAAATAAAGAGAATGTACTCATACCACGCTGCGCCTTGGTCTCCTTCACACGACGATCGTGACAAAACCACACAAAAGACTACAATTTCTCTTTCAGTCCATGTGAACTTTATTTACCAATCCTTTTGGGAAACGTAGTGTCCACCCGGAGTCTTGATCACTAACAAACTTGTTGCTTCTAGTTATCCTGCACTCTCCTTCCAATCTGTCACTGCCCCAACAAATGTGTTGCTTCTAGTTATCCTGAAACTCTCCTTCCAATCTGTCACTGCCCCAACAAACGTGTTGCTGTGTGTTGCTGTGATTAAAGAAACTTGGAGTGTGTCCCAATTGGCGCCCTATTCACAAACTAACATTACTTTTTATTTACCTGTGGTCAAATGGAGCGCATTAAATAGGGAACGTTTGGGAAGAAGTGCCCTTGCATCATACTAGCTCCTGCCAACCCCCCTCCTTCACCCTCAGTGCCCTTGCATCATACTAGCTCATACCAACCCCCCTCCTTCACCCTCAGTGCCTTTGCATCATACTAGCTCATACCAACCCCCCTCCTTCACCCTCAGTGCCCTTGCATCATACTAGCTCATACCAACCCCCCTCCTTCACCCTCAGTGCCTTTGCATCATACTAGCTCCTACCAATCCCCCTCCTTCACCCTCAGTGCCTTTGCATCATACTAGCTCATACCAACCCCCCTCCTTCACCCTCAGTGCCCTTGCATCATACTAGCTCATACCAACCCCCCTCCTTCACCCTCAGTGCCCTTGCATCATACTAGCTCATACCAATCCCCCCTCCCCCCTCCTCCCCTTCACCCTCTAAATTTGGGGAATTCTCCAAGTATGAGGCAAAGGGGACGGTCAGACTAAGAGCCCTACTTGCCTGGCAGACATTTACTGATCGGCTAGCTGGAAGGCATCGCTAATGTATCTGTGTGTGTGTGTGTGTGTGTGTGTGTGTGTGTGTGTGTGTGTGTGTGTGTGTGTGTGTGTGTGTGTGTGTGTGTGTGTGTGTGTGTGTGTGTGTGTGTGTCTGTGTGTGTCTGTGTGTGTGTATCTGTGTATCTGTGTGTGTGTGTGTGTGTGTGTGTTCTAGAGGCAGTGCAGCGAGCGACCGTCAGGTCATAATGATTAAAGACATACTACATGGAGAAGGTTCATTAATCATGGGTTTATACACGGACTTTGAAGATCTAATGAAAAGCAGACCGGCTCGCAGGGTTTATTGTGTCTCGACAAATTGAGGTTGCGGGCCGTACGGCGCGCGACTGTAATGCCCCTCCGCTGACCGGCTGATTCCCCTTTTAAAAGGAAAACACCGATGGAAAACATCAAGACCAAGACTTGGTATAAAGTAGAGAGTAAGTCCAGGCCTGATTAGAGCTAGGACTGCTGGGTATCAGGAGAGAGAGGTCACACGCTGGCTGTACCCTATTCCCTACATAGTGCACTACTTTTGACCAGGGCGCCTGGAGAATTTGATTAAAGTTCATGGAAATTAACAACTCTAGTTAAAGGTTAAAGGTCAGGTGGACATAATCCCATGTAGGGTCTAGAAAGTGTATATTCTGACGGCCTTCCACTGAAGCAGTGAGGTCTATCTTTGGTCAGGGTGATGACAGCAGAGGCTCTGCATCCCAAATGCCCCGGGCCTCTATTGTAATGGTACGACGTCCTTTTACCCTAGCCACCCGCTGGGGAGGATCTTCTCCTCTCGCTCTGTTGCTCTTCATTAGAGTAGAGCAAATCAAATACTTCATTTCTTCTAGATAATGGATGTTCTCCTCTCAGCGCTACATTATCTTTAAGCTCGAGAAGATGGATGTTTTCCTCTCAGCGCTACATTATCTTTAAGCTCTAGAAGATGGATGTTTTCCTCTCAGCGCTACATTATCTTTAACCTCTAGAAGATGGATGTTCTCCTCTCAGCGCTACATTATCTTTAAGCTCTAGAAGATGGATGTTTTCCTCTCAGCGCTACATTATCTTTAACCTCTAGAAAATGGATGTTTTCCTCTCAGCGCTACATTATCTTTAACCTCTAGAAAATTGATGTTTTCCTCTCAGCGCTACATTATCTTTAACCTCTAGAAAATTGATGTTTTCCTCTCAGCGCTACATTATCTTTAACCTCTAGAAAATGGATGTTTTCCTCTCAGCGCTACATTATCTTTAACCTCTAGAAAATGGATGTTTTCCTCTCAGCGCTACATTATCTTTAACCTCTAGAAGATGGATGTTCTCCTCTCAGCTCTACATTATCTTTAACCTCTAGAAAATGGATGTTTTCCTCTCAGCGCTACATTATCTTTAACCTCTAGAAGATGGATGTTCTCCTCTCAGCTCTACATTATCTTTAACCTCTAGAAGATGGATGTTTTCCTCTCAGCGCTACATTATCTTTAACCTCTAGAAGATGGATGTTCTCCTCTCAGCGCTACATTATCTTTAACCTCTAGAAGATGGATGTTTTCCTCTCAGCTCCACATAATCTTTAACCTCTAGAAGATGGATGTTCTCCTCTCAGCCCTACATTATCTTTAACCTCTAGAAGATGGATGTTCTCCTCTCAGCGCTACATTATCTTTAACCTCTAGAAGATGGATGTTTTCCTCTCAGCGCTACATAATCTTTAACCTCTAGAAGATGGATGTTCTCCTCTCAGCTCTACATAATCTTTAACCTCTAGAAGATGGATGTTCTCCTCTCAGCGCTACATTATCTTTAACCTCTAGAAGATGGATGTTTTCCTCTCAGCGCTACATTATCTTTAACCTCTAGAAGATGGATGTTCTCCTCTCAGCTCTACTGTATCTTTCCATGATTTCAGCCCCAGCTAATGCCGTATAAAACCAGCAGGAACAGATGATTTCAGCCCCAGCTAATGCTGTATAAAACCGTCATGAACGTATTTTATTGAGGAGAGAAGTTGCATGTGTCCCCTTTACTGTTTCTGTCCTAAATGGTACGTTATTCCCTACATAGTGCACTACTACCTTTGACCATGCGGCCCCATAGGGCTCTGGTCAAAGATGGAGGGAATATGATGTCATTTGGGGCTCATCGATAGTCTCTCTCTTCTCTCTTCTCTCTCTCTCTCTCTCTCTCTCTCTATCTCTCTTCTCTCTTCTCTCTCTCTCTCTCTTCCTCTCTCTCTGTCTCTTCTCTCTCTCTCTCTCTCTCTCTCTTCTCTCTCAGCAGAGAACTCTGGCGTTGACAACAGCACCACTCTGTAATTTCCACTTCTGGCAGAGATACCTTAATGCTCTGTAATCTCCTGTGTGATCTCTCTTTCTCTAGTGCACTACTCCAGGCCCTGGACTGCACACAGTGACCATCTCAGATGATTGTAGTCGGCAGGTCTAAAAGGAATTCAGCCGTGTTTTTTTTTTTCTATATTCTTTTTTTTAAAGCTCTCTGCCCAGTAGGACTGCATTACATGAAGCTCATTCCACTAGACAGGATGAACAGTGTTATAAGCCGGGTCATTCCACTAGACAGGATGAACGGTTCCATAAAGCCGGGTCATTCCACTGGACAGGATGAACGGTGTTATAAGTCGGGTCATTCCACTAGACAGGATGAACGGTGTTATAAGCCGGGTCATTCCACTAGACAGGATGAACGGTGTTATAAGTTTGGTCATTCCACTAGACAGGATGAACGGTGCCATAAAGCCGGGTCATTCCACTAGACAGGATGAACGGTGTTATAAGCCGGGTCATTCCACTAGACAGGATGAACGGTGCCATAAAGCCGGGTCATTCCACTAGACAGGATGAACGGTGTTATAAGCCGGGTCATTCCACTAGACAGGATGAACAGTGCCATAAAGCCGGGTCATTCCACTAGACAGGATGAACGGTGCCATAAAGCCGGGTCATTCCACTAGACAGGATGAACGGTGCCATAAAGCCGGGTCATTCCACTAGACAGGATGAACGGTGTTATAAGCCGGGTCATTCCACTAGACAGGATGAACAGTGTTATAAGCCGGGTCATTCCAGTAGACAGGATGAACGGTGACAGACAGGTATTATATGATTGAGGCCTGTGCTACTCAGAGTTCTGTAATTTTGAGTTAGGCGTTTGATTTTTATTTTCAGTTATTGTCCAGTTTATGTTCCCATGGTGCTCTAGTAAAAAAAAGTAGTGTACTCTATTAGGAATAGGGTGTTATTATGGACATAGTCCGAATCTGTTCCTCACTGATGCCTCCACCTCCTGAACCTCTCCTGAACACTGTCTGGTCCATTCACTATAGTAGGCTGGTCTACTACAAACCGTCCCCCTCTGCGTCCCAAATGGCACACTATTCCCGATATAGTGCACTACTTGTGACCAGATCTCAGGGCTCTGGTCAAAAGCAGTGCACTGAATAGAGAATAGGGTGCCATTTGGGACGTCATCAGAGAGGCACACGTCAGCGCCCCTCAGCCAACGAAACCTGGTTTGTTATGATTAATTAGCATTGAAATGACCCTTACTAGTGTTGGGGGTATTTCTGAGCTGGTGTTCATACAGTATGTCATCTATAATCTCTGTAATAATTGTAGTGATAAAAGGTACATTTACATGCTACATTTTTATTTATTAAATATATTATATTTTTAAGTTTTAAAGTGAATTCACAGATAGTAAATATTACACAGAACATCAGAAAGGACAGTTAAACTAGCAGGAACAGTGGAAAGTGTGTCAGAGATTAAAATAAGTGAGACATCTTTCAGTTATTGGCAGGTCAGTAAAAGAGTCTTTAACATATCAAATAAAATGTCCATAGCAACGTCAACGTCCATAGCAACGTCACCATAGCAACGTCAACGTCCTTAGCAACGTCTTCCTCTTCACTTTACCCCAAAATGATAGATGGCCATAGCCTGTAAAGAGAGACAACAGTGCCACCTTGTGTTCTCTGTTTTGCGTTGCACATCCTGAATCCACAGACAGGGGCTGTGTTTCACTAGCGTGAAGTGACTCCCTTATGTCCTCTCCTTCATCTCAGCTGAAGGGACCAGACCTGAAAGGTCAAACATCAGACTCCTTTTTAACTGTTCAGGTCGTTCAGGTCGTTCAGGTCGTTCAGGTCGTTCAGGTCGTTCAGGTCGTTCAGGTCGTTCAGGTCTTTCAGGTCGTTCAGGTCTATCAGGTCGTTCAGGTCTATCAGGTCGTTCAGGTTGTTCAGGTTGTTCAGGTTGTTCAGGTCGTTCAGGTCTATCAGGTCGTTCAGGTCGTTCAGGTCTATCAGGTCTATCAGGTCGTTCAGATCGTTCAGGTCTATCAGGTCGTTCAGGTCGTTCAGGTTGTTCAGGTTGTTCAGGTCTATCAGGTCGTTCAGGTTGTTCAGGTTGTTCAGGTCGTTCAGGTCGTTCAGGTCGTTCAGGTCTATCAGGTCGTTCAGGTCTATCAGGTCGTTCAGGTCTAACAGGTCGTTCAGGTTGTTCAGGTTGTTCAGGTTGTTCAGGTCGTTCAGGTCTTTCAGGTCTTTCAGGTCGTTCAGGTCGTTCAGAGTGGTGCAGGAAACGAGGCTCAGAGCTGTAGGAAGTTCCTAACTCTCACCATGTTGTCTGGCGTCTCTGTTTCTCTCTCCTGTCCCATGTGTCCATCCACCTCATCTGCCTGTAGACTCCTCCCTCTGGGGTGGCAGACAGCATAATACAGGAGCAGACAGACCAGCCCTAGAACGGTCCCTCCAAATATCAGCAGAGTCACCGGCCAAAAGTACTCAGTGGCGTTAACCTCTGGCCTCACCAGAACCAGCAGCAAAGGACCAGAGAGGTTCACTAACGCAAAGAGAACGTAGTACACAGCCATCGGCCAACTTGTATCCTGTCCTTTCACGTTAAAGAAGGTGAATATGAGGACGACTCCCACGATGATCCGATAGAGCCTCTCTAGACCTTTAGACGTGCAGAAGTCAGTAGGGACCCAATGGGCCCAGAGGGTTCCGGCCAGCCAGACGACAGCCATTCCCAGGGTACTGTAGGGGCTGAGGACGAGGAAGAGGCTGAGGCTGAGGATGTGAGCGGTGATGGTCAACAGCTTGTACAGGAGGTAAACGAAGGTAGGGAGGCCAGAAGGCATCTCTCGGACCTGGGGAAGTTATATTCATTATTATATATGTATCACTATATGATCATATGATTATCTTATTATATATTATTATATTATATATTATTATTATATTACCTGGGGTAAGGATCGACGGAGACACCGGCGGTAGTCCACTATAGCCCAGGCGATGTTGATGAATGAGCCCACCATGCAGATGCCTGGACAGGGAAAGATGAGACACACATTAGAGAAGGATCTTGAGAGACAGTCATGTGACAGACAGACATGTGAGAGACAGACATGTGACAGACAGACATGTGAGAGACAGACATGTGACAGACAGACATGTGAGAGACAGACATGTGAGAGACAGGCATGTGAAAGACAGGCATGTGAGAGACAGACATGTGAGAGTCAAGTTGTGGCAGTGGCTGCAGTCTCTCTCGCTCTCTGTGCCTGTCTCTCACACATTCACAGTCTCAGTCTCAGTCACAGTCTCTCAGTCTCTCTCTCGGTTGCTCTCTCTAACACTCACAGTCTCAGTCTCAGTCTCTCTCTCTCAGTCTCTCTCTCAGTCTCTCTCGGTTGCTCTCTCTAACACTCTCAGTCTCAGTCTCAGTCTCAGTCTCTCTCTCTCTCTCTCTCTCTCTCTATCTCTCTCTCTCTCTCTCTCTCTCTCTCTCTCTCTCTCTCTCTCTCTCTCTCTCTCTCTCTCTCTCTGTCTCTCGGTTTCTCTCTCTAACACTCACAGTCTCAGTCTCAGTCTCTGTCTCAGTCTCAGTCTCAGTCTCTCTCTCTCTCTCTCTCTCTTTCTCTCAGTCTCTCTCTCGGTTGCTCTCTCTAATACTCACAGTCTCAGTCTCAGTCTCAGTCTCTCTCTCTCTCTCTCTCTCTCTCTCTCTCGCTCTCTCTCTCTCTCAGTCTCTCTCTCGGTTGATCTCTCTAACTCTCACAGTCTCAGTCTCAGTCTCAGTCTCAGTCTCTCTCTCTCTCTCTCTCTCTTTCTCTCAGTCTCTCTCTCGGTTGCTCTCTCTAATACTCACAGTCTCAGTCTCAGTCTCAGTCTCTCTCTCTCTCTCTCTCTCTCTCTCTCTCTCTCTCTCTCGCTCTCTCTCTCTCTCAGTCTCTCTCTCGGTTGATCTCTCTAACTCTCACAGTCTCAGTCTCAGTCTCAGTCTCAGTCTCAGTCTCTCTCTCTCTCTCTCTCTCTCTCTCTCTCTCGCTCTCTCTCTCTCTCAGTCTCTCTCTCGGTTGATCTCTCTAACTCTCACAGTCTCAGTCTCAGTCTCAGTCTCAGTCTCAGTCTCAGTCTCTCTCTCTCTCTCGCTCAGTCTCTCTCTCGGTTGCTCTCTCTAACACTCACAGTCTCAGTCTCAGTCTCAGTCTCAGTCTCTCTCTGTCTCTCTATCTCTCTCTCTCTCAGTCTCTCTATCTCTCTCTCTCTCTCTCTCTCTCTGTCTCTCGCTCTCTCTCGCTCTCTCTCTCTCTCTCTGTCTCTCTCTCTCTCTTGGTTGCTCTCTCTAACACACATACAGTCTCTCTCTCAATTCAATTCAATTAAAATGTGCTTTATTGGCGTGACGTAACAATGTACGTACAAAGCTTACTTTGGATATTTACAATATAAAATAAATAAAATGAGAATCAAAATTGTCAATGGGACAACAGTAACAACAATAACCAAGCGTCAAAATAACCATACATTCAACAATAAATAGAGTAGAGGACATGTGCAGGTTGATTGGTCAGTCAGACACTGTCCCTCCACCTATGGCAGGCAGCAATGTAGTGCGCTGCCAACCCACAGCTCTCTGCATCCTCCCCCAACAGGACGGGTAGCCTACTCTCATCAGAAAGGTCTTTGAAACCTTGAATAAGGGTTTCACATTTGGGGAAAGGACACTCTCTAACTGTTTTATATTTTTTACATTTTGTCAGGAAATGCAGCTCCGTCTCAGGTTCTGCTGTGGTGCAGTGGTTACACAGCCTTTCCTCTACAGGGAGCCAGGTTCTGCTGTGGTGCAGTGGTTGCACAGCCTTTCCTCTACAGGGAGCCAGGTTCTGCTGTGGTGCAGTGGTTGCACAGCCTTTCCTCTACAGGGAGCCAGGTTCTGCTGTGGTGCAGTGGTTTCACAGCCTTTCCTCTACAGGGAGCCAGGTTCTGCTGTGGTG
Organism: Oncorhynchus mykiss; assembly: GCF_057628025.1. Classification (NCBI taxonomy): domain Eukaryota; kingdom Metazoa; phylum Chordata; class Actinopteri; order Salmoniformes; family Salmonidae; genus Oncorhynchus; species Oncorhynchus mykiss. Next base: position 5,285,979 of record NC_143032.1, read on the forward strand.
CAGTGGTTGCACAGCCTTTCCTCTACAGGGAGCCAGGTTCTGCTGTGGTGCAGTGGTTGCACAGCCTTTCCTCTACAGGGAGCCAGGTTCTGCTGTGGTGCAGTGATTTCACAGCCTTTCCTCTACAGGGAGCCAGGTTTTCCTGTGTCTTCCCTTCTCAATGGCAAGGCTGTGCTCACTGAGCCTGTACTTTGTCAAGGTTTTTCTAAGGTTTTGATCAGTAACCATGGCCAAATACTTAGCCACGGTGTACTGTCGTACTTGTGTTTCCCAATAAGCAATATAGTTTTGTTTTGACTGTGTTGTAATTTGGTTTATCCTGATTGATTGGATGTTCTGGTCCTGAGGCTTCAGTGTGTTAGTAGAACAGGTTTGTGAACTCAGCCTCAGGACCAGCTGGAGGAGGGGACTCTTTTCTTTGCTCAGCTCTTGGCATTGCAGAGCTTGGTAATGATATGAGAGGGGGTCACTGTATTTTAGATGTTTCCAAAACTTAATTGTTCTTTTTTGAGTTTTTATTATAGATGGATATTGGCCTATTTCTGCCCTGCATGCATTGTTTGTAGTTTTCCTCTGGACATGTAGGAGAATCTTACAGAACTCTGCATGCAGGGATTCAATGGGGTGTTTGTCCCATTTGATGAAATCTTGTTTTGCAAGTTGGCCCCACACTTTGCTGCCATAAAGTGCAATTAGTTCAATGACACATTCAATTAGTTTTAGCCAAATTTTAATAGGTATTTCAATTTGAATTTGAATTAGCTTTTTAATGGCGTAGTATGGCAATACTAATGGCGTGCTTTATCTCTCAGTTCATTCACTGCCTCATTAAGGTGTCCAGTTGAGCTTATTTTTAAACCTAAGTAATTGTAGTGTGTACATTACTCTCTATATTTAAACCTCAGTAATTGTAGTGTGTACAGTACTCTATATATTTAAACCTCAGTAATTATAGTGTGTACAGTACTCTATATATTTTGTACCAATTGAGAACTTTGGTCTAATTCCCTGAGATCTGGATCTTCTCTGGAAAATCATTATTTTAGTATTTTTGGGGTATACTGCCAGGGCCCAGGTCTGGCAGTACTGCTCTAGCAGGTCCAGGCTCTGCTGTAGGCCATGTGCTGTGGGAGTTTACTGCCAGGGCCCAGGTCTGTCAGTACTGCTCTAGCAGGTCCAGGCTCTGCTGTAGGCCATGTGCTGTGGGTGACAGCAGGCATAGGTCATCTGCGAAGAGTAGGCATTTAACTTCTGAATTGTGGAGACAAACATCAGGGGCTGAGGATTTTCCTAGAATAGTGGCCAATTCGTTGATGTAAATATTGAAGAGTGCAGGGCTCAGATTGCAACCCTGGCGAAGGCCCCGCCCCTGGTTAAACAATTCTGGTTTTTTCTTACCAATTTTAATGCTGCACGTATTGCCAGTATACATTGATTTAATTATGTCACGTGTTTTACACCCTACACCACTTTCAATAACTTTGTAGAACAGTCTTGTATGCCACATAGAATCAAATGCTTTTTGGAAGTCGATAAAGCGAGCGTATATTTTGGTATTATTTTGGTGGACATGTTTATCTATCAGGGTGTGTAGGGTGTAAATATGATCAGTTGTGCGATGTTTTGGTATAAATCCAATTATGCTTTTACTCAAGACATTGTGCTTATTAAGGAAGTTTAGAACTCTTACATTTATAATACTACAGAAAACCTTCCCCAGGTTATCGTTAACACAAATGTCTCTGGAATTGTTAGGGTCAAATTTGTCTCTGTTCTTAAAGATTGGGGTTATGAGTCCTTGATTCCAGATGTCAGGGAAATAACCTACACTCAGGATCAAATTAAACAGTTTTAAAATAGCCAATTGAAATTTTGTACTAGTGAGTTTGAGCATCTCATTTAGGATGCCATCAGGTCTGCATGCTTTTTTAAATCTGAGGGCCTGAAGTTTCTTATAGAGCTCCTGGTCAGTAATAGTTTAGTTTCTTATAGAGCTCCTGGTCAGTAATAGTTTAGTTTCTTATAGAGCTCCTGGTCAGTAATAGTTTAGTTTCTTATAGAGCTCCTGGTCAGTAATTGGGGAGTCGAGTCTCTCTCTATCTCTCTCTCTCTTGGTTGCTCTCTCTAATACTAATAGTCTCTCTCTCTCTTGGCTGTTGGTACACTTGTTGAATTATGCAACAGGACGCAACAAAGGTAATTACTGAGGCTGTCTAGACAGAGCAGGTCAGTGCAGGCAGTCTAGACAGAGCAGGAGACTGCAGGCAGTCTAGACAGAGCAGGTCAGTGCAGGCAGTCTAGACAGAGCAGGAGACTGCAGGCAGTCTAGACAGAGCAGGTCAGTGCAGGCAGTCTAGACAGAGCAGGAGACTGCAGGCAGTCTAGACAGAGCAGGTCAGTGCAGGCAGTCTAGACAGAGCAGGTCAGTTCAGGCAGTCTAGACAGAGCAGGAGACTGCAGGCAGTCTAGACAGAGCAGGTCAGTGCAGGCAGTCTAGACAGAGCAGGTCAGTTCAGGCAGTCTAGACAGAGCAGGAGACTGCAGGCAGTCTAGACAGAGCAGGTCAGTGCAGGCAGTCTAGACAGAGCAGGTCAGTGCAGGCAGTCTTGACAGAGCAGGTCAGTGCAGGCAGTCTAGACAGAGCAGGTCAGTGCACGCAGTCTAGACAGAGCAGGTAAAAGCAGGTGGTCTAGACAGAGCAGGTAAAAGCAGGCAGTCTACACAGAGCAGGTCAGTGCAGGCAGTCTAGACAGAACAGGTAAATACAGGTAGGGTAGACAGAACAAGTACAGGTAGGGTAGACAGAACAGGAACAGGTAGGGTAGACAGAACAGGTACAGGTGGGGTAGACAGAACAGGTAAATACAGGTAGGGTAGACAGAACAGGTGAATACAGGTAGGGTAGACAGAACAGGTAAATACAGGTAGGGTAGACAGAACAGGTGAATACAGGTAGGGTGGACAGAACAGGAACAGGTAGGGTAGACAGATCAGGTGAATACAGGTAGGGTGGACAGAACAGGGAAATGCAGGTAGGGTAGACAGAACAGGAAAAGGTAGGGTAGACAGAATAGGTAAATACAGGTAGAGTAGACAGATCAGGTAAATACAGGTAGAGAAGACAGAACAGGTAAATACAGGTAGGGTAGACAGAACAGGTGAATACAGGTAGGGTAGACAGAACAGGTGAATACAGGTAGGTTGGACAGAGCGGGTACAGGTAGGGGAGACAGAAAAGGAACAGGTAGGGTAGACAGAACAGGTAAATACAGGTAGGGTAGACAGAACAGGTACAGGTAGGGTAGACAGAACAGGTGTATACAGGTAGGGTAGACATAACAGGTGAATACAGGTAGGGTGGACAGAACAGGAACAGGTAGGGTAGACAGAACAGACAAATACAGGTAGGGTAGACAGAACAAGTAAATACAGGTAGGGTAGACAGAACAGGTGAATACAGGTAGGGTAGACAGAACAGGAACAGGTAGGGTAGACAGAACAGGTGAATACAGGTAGGGTGGACAGAACAGGAAAAGGTAGGGTAGACAGAACAGGTAAATACAGGTAGGGTAGACAGAACAGGTGAATACAGGTAGGGTAGACAGAACAGGTGAATACAGGTAGGGTAGACAGAACAGGTGAATACAGGTAGGGTAGACAGAACAGGTAAATACAGGTAGGGTAGACAGAACAGGTAAATACAGGTAGAGTAGATAGAACAGGTAAATACAGGTAGAGTAGACAGAACAGGGGATTACAGGTAGGGTAGACAGAACAGGTACAGGTAGGGTAGATAGAACAGGTGAATACAGGTATGGTAGACAGAACAGGTGTATACAGGTAGGGTAGACAGAACAGGTGAAAACAGGTAGGGTAGACAGAACAGGGGATTACAGGTAGGGTAGACAGAACAGGTGTATACAGGTAGGGTAGATAGAACAGGTGAATACAGGTAGGGTAGACAAAACAGGTGAATACAGGTAGGGTAGACAGAACAGGTGAATACAGGTAGGGTAGACAGAACAGGTGAATACAGGTAGGGTAGATAGAACAGGTGAATACAGGTAGGGTAGACAGAACAGGTGAATACAGGTAGGGTAGACAGAACAGGTACAGGTAGGGTAGACAGAACAGGTAAATACAGGTAGGGTAGATAGAACAGGTGAATACAGGTAGGGTAGATAGAACAGGTGAAAACAGGTAGGGTAGATAGAACAGGTGTATACAGGTAGGGTAGATAGAACAGGTGAATACAGGTAGGGTAGACAGAACAGGTGTATACAGGTAGGGTAGACAGAACAGGTGTATACAGGTAGGGTAGATAGAACAGGTGAAAACAGGTAGGGTAGATAGAACAGGTGAATACAGGTAGGGTAGACCGAACAGGTAAATACAGGTAGGGTAGACAGAACAGGTGTATACAGGTAGGGTAGACAGAACAGGTGTATACAGGTAGGGTAGACAGAACAGGTGTATACAGGTAGGGTAGACAGAACAGGTGTATACAGGTAGGGTAGACAGAACAGGTGAATAGAGGTAGGGTAGACAGAACAGGTGTATACAGGTAGGGTAGATAGAACAGGTGAAAACAGGTAGGGTAGATAGAACAGGTGAATACAGGTAGGGTAGACCGAACAGGTAAATACAGGTAGGGTAGACAGAACAGGTGTATACAGGTAGGGTAGACAGAACAGGTAAATACAGGTAGGGTAGACAGAACAGGTAAATACAGGTAGGGTAGATAGAACAGGTAAATACAGGTAGGGTAGACAGATCAGGTGAAAACAGGTAGGGTAGATAGAACAGGTGAATACAGGTAGGGTAGACAGAACAGGTAAATACAGGTAGGGTAGATAGAACAGGTGAAAACAGGTAGGGTAGATAGAACAGGTGAATACAGGTAGGGTAGACAGAACAGGTAAATACAGGTAGGGTAGACAGAACAGGTGTATACAGGTAGGGTAGACAGAACAGGTAAATACAGGTAGGGTAGACAGAACAGGTGTATACAGGTAGGGTAGACAGAACAGGTGTATACAGGTAGGGTAGACAGAACAGGTAAATACAGGTAGGGTAGACAGAACAGGTAAATACAGGTAGGGTAGACAGAACAGGTGAATACAGGTAGGGTAGACAGAACAGGTAAATACAGGTAGGGTAGACAGAACAGGTGTATACAGGTAGGGTAGACAGAACAGGTGTATACAGGTAGGGTAGACAGAACAGGTAAATACAGGTAGGGTAGACAGAAAAGGTGAATACAGGTAGGGTAGACAGAACAGGTGAATACAGGTAGGGTAGACAGAACAGGTGAATACAGGTAGGGTAGACAGAACAAGTAAATACAGGTAGGGTAGACAGAACAGGTGTATACAGGTAGGGTAGACAGAACAAGTAAATACAGGTAGGGTAGACAGAACAGGTAAATACAGGTAGGGTAGACAGAACAGGTGAATACAGGTAGGGTAGACAGAACAGGTAAATACAGGTAGGGTAGACAGAACAGGTGAATACAGGTAGGGTAGACAGAACAGGTAAATACAGGTAGGGTAGACAGAACAGGTAAATACAGGTAGGGTAGATAGAACAGGTGAATACAGGTAGGGTAGACAGAACAGGTACAGATAGGGTAGACAGAACAGGTGAATACAGGTAGGGTAGACAGAACAGGTGAATACAGGTAGGGTAGACAGAACAGGTACAGATAGGGTAGACAGAACAGGTAAATACAGGTAGGGTAGACAGAACAGGTAAATACAGGTAGGGTAGACAGAACAGGTGAATACAGGTAGGGTAGACAGAACAGGTAAATACAGGTAGGGTAGACAGAACAGGTAAATACAGGTAGGGTAGATAGAACAGGTGAATACAGGTAGGGTAGACAGAACAGGTACAGATAGGGTAGACAGAACAGGTGAATACAGGTAGGGTAGACAGAACAGGTGAATACAGGTAGGGTAGACAGAACAGGTACAGATAGGGTAGACAGAACAGGTAAATACAGGTAGGGTAGACAGAACAGGTAAATACAGGTAGGGTAGATAGAACAGGTGAATACAGGTAGGGTAGACAGAACAGGTAAATACAGGTAGGGTAGACAGAACAGGTACAGATAGGGTAGACAGAACAGGTAAATACAGGTAGGGTAGACAGAACAGGTAAATACAGGTAGGGTAGACAGAACAGGTAAATACAGGTAGGGTAGATAGAACAGGTGAATACAGGTAGGGTAGACAGAACAGGTGAATACAGGTAGGGTAGACAGAACAGGTACAGATAGGGTAGACAGAACAGGTAAATACAGGTAGGGTAGACAGAACAGGTAAATACAGGTAGGGTAGATAGAACAGGTGAATACAGGTAGGGTAGACAGAACAGGTAAATACAGGTAGGGTAGATAGAACAGGTGAATACAGGTAGGGTAGACAGAACAGGTGAATACAGGTAGGGTAGACAGAACAGGTAAATACAGGTAGGGTAGATAGAACAGGTGAATACAGGTAGGGTAGACAGAACAGGTAAATACAGGTAGGGTAGATAGAACAGGTGAATACAGGTAGGGTAGATAGAACAGGTGAATACAGGTAGGGTAGACAGAACAGGTAAATACAGGTAGGGTAGATAGAACAGGTAAATACAGGTAGGGTAGACAGAACAGGTAAATACAGGTAGGGTAGATAGAACAGGTGAATACAGGTAGGGTAGACAGAACAGGTAAATACAGGTTGGGTAGACAGAACAGGTACAGATAGGGTAGACAGAACAGGTAAATACAGGTAGGGTAGATAGAACAGGTGAATACAGGTAGGGTAGACAGAACAGGTGAATACAGGTAGGGTAGACAGAACAGGTAAATACAGGTAGGGTAGATAGAACAGGTGAATACAGGTAGGGTAGACAGAACAGGTAAATACAGGTAGGGTAGATAGAACAGGTGAATACAGGTAGGGTAGATAGAACAGGTGAATACAGGTAGGGTAGACAGAACAGGTAAATACAGGTAGGGTAGATAGAACAGGTAAATACAGGTAGGGTAGACAGAACAGGTAAATACAGGTAGGGTAGATAGAACAGGTAAATACAGGTAGGGTAGACAGAACAGGTAAATACAGGTAGGGTAGATAGAACAGGTGAATACAGGTAGGGTAGATAGAACAGGTAAATACAGGTAGGGTAGATAGAACAGGTGAATACAGGTAGGGTAGACAGAACAGGTGAATACAGGTAGGGTAGACAGAACAGGTGTATACAGGTAGGGTAGACAGAACAGGTAAATACAGGTAGGGTAGACAGAACAGGTAAATACAGGTAGGGTAGACAGAACAGGTGTATACAGGTAGGGTAGACAGAACAGGTAAATACAGGTAGGGTAGATAGAACAGGTAAATACAGGTAGGGTAGACAGAACAGGTAAATACAGGTAGGGTAGATAGAACAGGTGAATACAGGTAGGGTAGATAGAACAGGTGAATACAGGTAGGGTAGACAGAACAGGTAAATACAGGTAGGGTAGACAGAACAGGTGAATACAGGTAGGGTAGACAGAACAGGTAAATACAGGTAGGGTAGACAGAACAAGTAAATACAGGTAGGGTAGACAGAACAGGTAAATACAGGTAGGGTAGATAGAACAGGTAAATACAGGTAGGGTAGACAGAACAGGTAAATACAGGTAGGGTAGATAGAACAGGTGAATACAGGTAGGGTAGACAGAACAGGTGAATACAGGTAGGGTAGACAGAACAGGTAAATACAGGTAGGGTAGACAGAACAGGTGAATACAGGTAGGGTAGACAGAACAGGTGTATACAGGTAGGGTAGACAGAACAGGTGAATACAGGTAGGGTAGACAGAACAGGTAAATACAGGTAGGGTAGACAGAACAGGTAAATACAGGTAGGGTAGATAGAACAGGTAAATACAGGTAGGGTAGACAGAACAGGTAAATACAGGTAGGGTAGATAGAACAGGTGAATACAGGTAGGGTAGACAGAACAGGTGAATACAGGTAGGGTAGACAGAACAGGTAAATACAGGTAGGGTAGACAGAACAGGTGAATACAGGTAGGGTAGACCGAACAGGTAAATACAGGTAGGGTAGATAGAACAGGTGAATACAGGTAGGGTAGACAGAACAGGTGAATACAGGTAGGGTAGACAGAACAGGTAAATACAGGTAGGGTAGATAGAACAGGTGAATACAGGTAGGGTAGACAGAACAGGTGAATACAGGTAGGGTAGACAGAACAGGTGAATACAGGTAGGGTAGACAGAACAGGTGAATACAGGTAGGGTAGACAGAACAGGTACAGGTAGGGTAGACAGAACAGGTAAATACAGGTAGGGTAGATAGAACAGGTAAATACAGGTAGGGTAGACAGAACAGGTAAATACAGGTAGGGTAGACAGAACAGGTAAATACAGGTAGGGTAGATAGAACAGGTGAATACAGGTAGGGTAGACAGAACAGGTACAGGTAGGGTAGACAGAACAGGTAAATACAGGTAGGGTAGATAGAACAGGTAAATACAGGTAGGGTAGACAGAACAGGTAAATACAGGTAGGGTAGACAGAACAGGTAAATACAGGTAGGGTAGACAGAACAGGTAAATACAGGTAGGGTAGATAGAACAGGTGAATACAGGTAGGGTAGACAGAACAGGTACAGGTAGGGTAGACAGAACAGGTAAATACAGGTAGGGTAGATAGAACAGGTGAATACAGGTAGGGTAGACAGAACAGGTGTATACAGGTAGGGTAGATAGAACAGGTGAATACAGGTAGGGTAGATAGAACAGGTGAATACAGGTAGGGTAGACAGAACAGGTGAATACAGGTAGGGTAGACCGAACAGGTAAATACAGGTAGGGTAGATAGAACAGGTGAATACAGGTAGGGTAGACAGAACAGGTGAATACAGGTAGGGTAGACAGAACAGGTGAATACAGGTAGGGTAGATAGAACAGGTGAATACAGGTAGGGTAGACAGAACAAGTAAATACAGGTAGGGTAGACAGAACAGGTGTATACAGGTAGGGTAGACAGAACAAGTAAATACAGGTAGGGTAGACAGAACAGGTAAATACAGGTAGGGTAGATAGAACAGGTAAATACAGGTAGGGTAGACAGAACAGGTAAATACAGGTAGGGTAGACAGAACAGGTAAATACAGGTAGGGTAGACAGAACAGGTAAATACAGGTAGGGTAGATAGAACAGGTGAATACAGGTAGGGTAGACAGAACAGGTACAGGTAGGGTAGACAGAACAGGTAAATACAGGTAGGGTAGATAGAACAGGTGAATACAGGTAGGGTAGACAGAACAGGTGTATACAGGTAGGGTAGATAGAACAGGTGAATACAGGTAGGGTAGATAGAACAGGTGAATACAGGTAGGGTAGATAGAACAGGTGAATACAGGTAGGGTAGACAGAACAGGTAAATACAGGTAGGGTAGACAGAACAGGTAAATACAGGTAGGGTAGACAGAACAGGTAAATACAGGTAGGGTAGATAGAACAGGTGAATACAGGTAGGGTAGACAGAACAGGTACAGGTAGGGTAGACAGAACAGGTAAATACAGGTAGGGTAGATAGAACAGGTGAATACAGGTAGGGTAGACAGAACAGGTACAGGTAGGGTAGACAGAACAGGTAAATACAGGTAGGGTAGATAGAACAGGTGAATACAGGTAGGGTAGACAGAACAGGTGAATACAGGTAGGGTAGATAGAACAGGTAAATACAGGTAGAGTAGACAGAACAGGTACAGGTAGGGTAGACAGAACAGGTAAATACAGGTAGGGTAGATAGAACAGGTGAATACAGGTAGGGTAGATAGAACAGGTAAATACAGGTAGGGTAGATAGAACAGGTAAATACAGGTAGGGTAGATAGAACAGGTGAATACAGGTAGGGTAGACAGAACAGGTGTTTGTTTGGTGGTTTCAGCCCTGTTTTAATCCTTTGTATTAATGTTTTCATATATGATGCAAATATAATTTTCTTTATTTGAATAGAAAATATTTTCACAGATTCAACATGAAAATGTATATTCGGAAAGTATTCAGTATTCACGTTTTCCAAATGTTGTTATGTTACAGCCTTTTTCTGAAATGGATTAAATACATACAAATCCTCATCAATCTACACACAATACCCCATAATCACATCACAATACCCCATAATGACATCACAATACCCCATAATGACATCACAATACCCCATAATGACATCACAATACCCCATAATGACATCCCAATACCCCATAATGACATCCCAATACCCCATAATGACATCACAATACTCCATAATGACATCACAATACCCCATAATGACATCCCAATACCGCATAATGACATCACAATACCCCATAATGACATCCCAATACCGCATAATGACATCACAATACCCCATAATGACATCACAATACCCCATAATGACATCACAATACCCCATAATGACATCACAATACCCCATAATGACATCACAATACCCCATAATGACATCACAATACCCCGTAATGACATCACAATACCCCATAATGACATCACAATACCCCATAATGACATCACAATATCCCGTAATGACATCACAATACCCCATAATGACAAAGCAAAAACGTTTTTTTTAAAGATATTTTTGCAAATGAAACATTTACATAAGTATTCAGACTCTTTACTCAGTACTCTGTTGAAGTACCTTTGGCAGCGATTACAGCCTCAAGTCTTCTTGGGTATGATGCTACAAGCTTGGCACACCTGTATTTGGGGTGTTTCTCCCATTCTTCTCTGCAGATCCTCTCAAGCTCTGTCAGGTTGGATGGGGTGCGTTGCTGCACAGCTATTTTCAGGTCTCTCCAGAGATGTTTGGTCGGGTTCAAGTCCGCGCTCTGGCTGGGCCACTCAAGGACATTCAGAGACTTGTCCTGAAGCCACTCCTCCCTTGTCTTGGCTGTGTGCTTAGGGTCGTTGTCCTGTTGGAAGGTAAACCTTCACTCCAGTCTGAGGTCCTGAGCGCTCTGGAGCAGGTTTTCATCAAGGATCTCTCTGTACTTTGCTCCTTTCATCTTTCTCTCAAACCTGACTAGTCTCTTCATCAGACTAGATAATCTTGTTTCTCATGGTATCAGAGTCCTTTAGGAGCCTATTGGCAAACTCCAAGCGCGCTGTCATGTGTCATGTGCCTTTTACTGAGTGTGGAGCGCTCTCAAGGAACGTCTCAAACAGTTTGAGCATGCTCAGATCAGTCGCTCGGCCAAACAGGGCCAGGTGCACATTCTGGGGCATTCAACATCACAATACCCCATAATGACATCACAATACCCCATAATGACATCACAATACCCCATAATGACATCACAGTACCCCATAATGACATCACAATACCCCATAATGACATCACAATACCCCATAATGACATCACAATACCCCATAATGACATCACAATACCCCCATAATGACAGAGCTCAAACACGTTTTCTATTTAAAAAAAAAAAAACAGAAATAGCTTATTTACCTAAGTATTCAGACCCTTTGCTATGAGACTCAAAATTGAGCTGAGGTGCATCCTGTTTCCATTGATCATCATTGAGATGTTTCTGCTAGGTTAAGCCCCACCTTATCTCATCTCACTGCTCACCATAGCAGCACCCACCGTAGCACGCGCTCCAGCAGGTACATCTCACTGGTCACCCCCAAAGCCAATTCCTCCTTTGGTCGTCTTTCCTTCCAGTTCTCTGCTGCCAATGACTGGAACGAATTGCAAACATTTCTGAAGCTGGAGACTCACATCTCCCTAACTATCTTTAAGCACCAGCTGTCAGAGCAGCTTACAGATCACTGCACCTGTACATAGCCCATCTGTAAACAGCCCATCTATCTACCTACCTCATCCCCATACTGGTATATATTTATTTATTTATTTTGCTCCTTTGCACCCCAGTATCTCTACCTGCACATTCATCTTCTGCCGATCTACCATTCCAGTGTTTAATTGCTATATTGTAATTACTTCACCACCATGGCCTATTTATTTCCTTAACTTACCTCGTTTCCACTCACTGTATATATACTTTTTGTTTTCTTTTGTTCTACTGTATTATTGACTGTATGTTTTGTTTATTCCATGTGTAACTCTGTGATGTTGTATGTGTCGAATTGCTATGCTTTATCTTGGCCAGGTTGCAGTTGTAAATGAGAACTTGTTCTCAACTAGCCTACCTGGTTAAATAAAGGGGAAATAAAAATTCTACAACTTGATTGGAGTCCACCTGTGGTAAATTCAATTGATTGGACATGATTTGGAAAGGCACACACCTGTCAATTTATGGTCTCACAGTTGACAGTGCATGTCAGAGCAAAAACCAAGCCATGACGTCGAAGAAATTGTCCGTAGAGCTCCGAGACAGGATTGTGTCGAGGCACAGATCTGGGAAAAGGTACCAAAAAATGTCTGCAGCATTGAAGGTCCCCAAGAACACAGTGGCCTCCATCATTCTTAAATGGAAGAAGTTTGGAAACACCAAGACTCTTCTTATAGCTGGCTGACTGGAAAACTGAGCAATCGGGGGAGAAGGGCCTTGGTCAGGGAGGTGACCAAGAACCCGATGGTCACTCTGACAGAACTCCAGGAAAACCTGGAAAACCTTCCAGAAGGGTAACAACCATCTCTGCAGCTCTCCTTCAAGGACTTTATTGTAGTGGCCAGACGGAAGCCACTCAGTAAAAGGCACATGACACATGACAGCGCGCTTGGAGTTTGCCAATAGGCTCCTAAAGGACTCTGATACCATGAGAAACAAGATTATCTAGTCTGATGAAGAGACTAGTCAGGTTTGAGAGAAAGATGAAAGGAGCAAAGTACAGAGAGATCCTTGATGAAAACCTGCTCCAGAGCGCTCAGGACCTCAGACTGGAGTGAAGGTTTACCTTCCAACAGGACAACGACCCTAAGCACACAGCCAAGACAAGGGAGGAGTGGCTTCAGGACAAGTCTCTGAATGTCCTTGAGTGGCCCAGCCAGAGCGCGGACTTGAACCCGACCAAACATCTCTGGAGAGACCTGAAAATAGCTGTGCAGCAACGCACCCCATCCAACCTGACAGAGCTTGAGAGGATCTGCAGAGAAGAATGGGAGAAACACCCCAAATACAGGTGTGCCAAGCTTGTAGCATCATACCCAAGAAGACTTGAGGCTGTAATCGCTGCCAAAGGTACTTCAACAGAGTACTGAGTAAAGAGTCTGAATACTTATGTAAATGTTTCATTTGCAAAAATATCTTTAAAAAAAACGTTTTTGCTTTGTCATTATGGGGTATTGTGATGTCATTACGGGATATTGTGATGTCATTATGGGGTATTGTGATGTCATTATGGGGTATTGTGATGTCATTACGGGGTATTGTGATGTCATTATGGGGTATTGTGATGTCATTATGGGGTATTGTGATGTCATTATGGGGTATTGTGATGTCATTATGGGGTATTGTGATGTCATTATGGGGTATTGTGATGTCATTATGCGGTATTGGGATGTCATTATGGGGTATTGTGATGTCATTATGCGGTATTGGGATGTCATTATGGGGTATTGTGATGTCATTATGGAGTATTGTGATGTCATTATGGGGTATTGGGATGTCATTATGGGGTATTGGGATGTCATTATGAGGTATTGTGATGTCATTATGGGGTATTGGGATGTCATTATGGGGTATTGGGGTGTCATTATGGGGTATTGGGGTGTCATTATGGAGTATTGTGATGTCATTATGGGGTATTGGGATGTCATTATGGGGTATTGGGATGTCATTATGAGGTATTGTGATGTCATTATGGGGTATTGGGATGTCATTATGGGGTATTGGGGTGTCATTATGGGGTATTGGGGTGTCATTATGGGGTATTGTCTGCAGATTGATGAGGGAAATAAACTATTTAATCAATTTTAGAATAAGGCTGTAACGTAACAAAATGTGGAAAAAGTCAAGGGGTCTGAATACTTTCCAAATGTACAGAAAAATATATATATATATTTTTCAATCAATTTAATACCTCATTACTCCATTTATTACTTGTCTGTGCCAGAAAAATCGTTTATATAATTCTGACAATATCTGATGGATTTTATAACAAATCTAAAAGTTTGGAGAATCTTCAACTGTTGCCTTTATAAGTTTTTAAAACCTTGTTTTTTAAAACCTTGTATCAATTCTGATGATCGTTGCTACAGTACTCACATTGTAGTATGGACCTGTGTCCGTGGCCCAGCATAATGTAGAGTTGGAGGACTAGCTGTGGAGCGCTCTCAAGGAACGTCTCAAACAGTTTGAGCATGCTCAGATCAGTCGCTCGGCCAAACAGGGCCAGGTGCACATCTCTGGGGCATTCAACAGGCCCAAGAGGCTTGGAAAACACAGCCCTGTATCCCACCTTCAACAGGTCGTAGTACCTAACAGAAGGAGAGATGTGTATTGGTATAGAGACAGACAGACAGACAGACAGACACGCTCGCTCTGAAACCAGCCTTCACCGGATGGTAATAACTGAACACATCGACTCGGGACTGGTACTCACTGTATATAGCCTAGTTATCATTACTCTAAGACTCAGTACTGGTACTCACTGTATATAGCCTAGTTATCATTACGCATCGTCTCAGTACTGGTACTCACTGTATATACCCTGGTTATCATTACTCATTGACTCAGTACTGGTACTCACTGTATATAGCCTAGTTATCATTACTCATTGACTCAGTACTGGTACTCACTGTATATAACTGTTTTAAAGTCACCATTGGCCTCATGGTGAAATCCCTGAGCAGTTTCCTTCCTCTCCGGCAACTGAGTTAAGAAGGACGCCTGTATCTTTGTAGTGGCTGGGTGTATTGATATACCATCCAAAGTGTGATTAATAACTTCACCCTGCTCAAAGGGATATTCCCGTCTTCCTCTTTTTTTTCCTACCTCTACCAATCGGTGCCCTTCATTGCAAGCACTGAAAAACCTCCCTGGTCTTTGTGATTAAATCTGTACAGATAATTGTATGTGTGGGGTACAGAGATGAGGTAGTCATTCAAACATCATGTTAAACACTTTTATTGCACACAGAGTGAGTCCATGCAACTTATTATGTGACTTGTTAAGTACATGTCTACTCCTGAACTTATTTAGGCTCCTTACCATAACAAAGGGATTGAATACTTATTGACTCAAAACATTTCAGCTTTTACATTTTTTATTAAGTTGTAAAAAATGTCTAAAAACATTATTCTACTTAGACATTATGGGGTTTTTGTATCCATTTTAAATTCAGACTATAACACAACACAATATGGAAAACGTCAAGGGATGTGAACACTTTCGGAAGGCGCTTTAGAGACAGACAGAAAGACAATAATGTGGTATTTACAGTCTGCACATAACATTACCACTATGCCCAAGGAACATACTTGAGATGCCATTCATTTTACCTGAAGAATGTCGACAGCTCCCTGAGAATGACAGATGATGTGTAAAGACAGAGAGAATATAAGGACTGTTGACAACTCTCTCTCACTTCCTGAGAATGACAGATGATGTGTAAATACAGAGAGAATATAAGGACTGTTGACAACTCCCTCGCACTTCCTGAGAATGACAGATGATGTGTAAAGACAGAGAGAATATAAGGACTGTTGACAACTCCCTCGCACCTCCTGAGAATGCCAGATGATGTGTAAAGACAGAGAGAATATAAGGACTGTTGACAACTCCCTCGCACTTCCTGAGAATGACAGATGATGTGTAAAGACAGAGAGAATATAAGGACTGTTGACAACTCCCTCGCACTTCCTGAGAATGACAGATGATGTGTAAAGACAGAGAGAATATAAGGACTGTTGACAACTCCCTCGCACCTCCTGAGAATGCCAGATGATGTGTAAAGACAGAGAGAATATAAGGACTGTTGACAACTCCCTCGCACTTCCTGAGAATGCCAGATGATGTGTAAAGACAGAGAGAATATAAGGACTGTTGACAACTCCCTCGCACTTCCTGAGAATGCCAGATGATGTGTAAAGACAGAGAGAATATAAGGACTGTTGACAACTCCCTCGCACTTCCTGAGAATGCCAGATGATGTGTAAAGACAGAGAGAATATAAGGACTGTTGACAACTCCCTCGCACTTCCTGAGAATGACAGATGATGTGTAAAGACAGAGAGAATATAAGTACTGTTGACAACTCCCTCGCACTTCCTGAGAATGACAGATGATGTGCAAAGAATATTAGGACATGGAGTTTCATTCCCATGCAAGCGAACACAGTCTTATCTGTCATTGTACTTGTCTTTGTGTTAAATAAGTCTGACTTTATAACACTAACCTGCATCTAAAGATCTGATTTCAGAAGATACCAGGGTACAAAGGCTAAATAACTGTCAAAGATGAAAATACTTTCGGATGATTTCGTCATCCCCCTCGGGGAAGTGTACTATCGTGTGTATATGTTGTGAACATGTCAATCTAACGTCACTGTGAAGTTGAGAATAAATATAATATTCAATATTCATATAAGACACCTAAGACCTTCACATACCTGGTGAAGATGCCCGTCTGCATGACATGGAGTCCAATCAGTCCTCCTCTATTCATCTCACATATCAGCCCATCTCCACCTGGGTTAGCAAGGGGTTTTCTCATGTCATCTCTGTACCAGGTGTAGCTGAAGACCTGTGTGGCTGCCGATGCGACCGCCACGGAGAGCAGAGTCAGTCCAGCCCAGACCAGGTCTCCGACCAGGAAGTAATTCACTGCTAGTCCAACGTCTGTCACAATGTCCACCAGGTAAAAGCCCAGTCCAATGATGGTACAGATCCATCGTGTTTTAGTGAACTCCGAGTCCGTTTGAAGCATGTTTTGCTGCTCAGGTTTTCACTCAATGGCAAATAAGTCGCTAAGTCAATGACTAAAGTGAGAATTCTGTCAATGTAAATCTTCTGGGGGATTGATTGAGCTTGTTTTTTTTGGGGGGGGGGGGGAGTTGTTGGTTCTTTGAATTACTTATTTGCATAGTTGGTATGGGGAGGAATGGTTTGTCCTTTAATCACGCGAAGTTGCCTGCCTCCCATATGAACAACATTTCCCGTCAGGTCTGGGATTTCCGAGATTATACTGTCCACGAGAACGTTTGAGAACATCTCAGTACCCTGTAAAAGAAGACTACAGAATTTTAGATACATCATAAATACAATTTAGTCACATGCATAAATTATGTTTAAACCATTAAACTATTCACGTATAAATAAAAACAGTAAAATCCATACATTGCCGTGACTGTACTTGAGCTCGGATGATGTGTCCTGTTTCTCTGATTTCACATTACCCTTTGCCTTCTCTTCTCTCATCATAAACTCTTGATAATGAACTGCTGACGGGGGCGGCAGGTGGCCTAGCAGTTAAGAGCATTGGGCCAGTAACCGAAAGTTCACTGGTTTGTATCCCCCTGAGCAAGGCAATTCTTTATTTATTTATTTTTAGGCAAGTTGAGAACAAGTTCTCATGTACAACTCCGACCTGGCCAAGATAAAGCAAAGCAGATCGACACATACAACAACACAGAGTTACACATGGAATAAACAAAACATACAGTCAATAACACAGTAGAAAAAAGAAAAGTCTATATACAGTGTATGCAAATGAGGTAGGATAAGGGAGGTAAGGCAATAAATAGGCCATGGTGGCAAAGTAATTACAATATAGCAATTAAACACTGGAATGGTAGATGTGCAGAAGATGAATGTGCAAGTAGAGATACTGGGGTGCAAAGGATCAAGATAAATAAATAATACAGTATGGGGATGAGGTAGGGAAGATAGATGGGCTGTTTACAGATGGGCTATGTACAGGTGCAGTGATCTGTGAGCTGCTCTGACAGCTGGTGCTTAAAGCTAGTGAGGGAGATGTGAGTCTCCAGCTTCAGAGATTTTTGCAGTTCATTCCAGTCATTGGCAGCAGAGAACTGGAAGGAAAGACGACCAAAGGGGGAATTGGCTTTTGGGGGTGACCAGTGAGATATACCTGCTGGAGCGCGTGCTACGGTTGGGTGCTGCTATGGTGACCAGTGAGCTGGTCCACTTAACCCTAATGCTCCTGTAAGTCACTCAGTTAATGAAATAGCAGAGCTCACAACAGCCAATCAGTTTCATCTAACGGGTGAGTAGAGCACACACAGCCAATCAGGTTCATCTAACAGGTGAGCAGAGCACACACAGCCAATCAGTTTCATCTAACAGGTGAGTAGAGCACACACAGCCAATCAGGTTAATCTAACAGGTGAGTAGAGCACACACAGCCAATCAGGTTCATCTAACAGGTGAGTAGAGCACACACAGCCAATCAGGTTCATCTAACAGGTGAGTAGAGCACTCACAGCCAATCAGTTTCATCTAACAGGTGAGTAGAGCACTCCCAGCCAATCAGTTTCATCTAACAGGTGAGTAGAGCACTCCCAGCCAATCAGTTTCATCTAACAGGTGAGCACTCCCTCCCTGTCCTGAACAATTCCATAACCTACTGTAGCAACTAGTTCTGTTGGATGTGTCAGTTTTCAAACTGAAGCCTTTTCAAACAATCCCAACAACCATATGGCAAGTTATTCTGAATTCAAGGTCAAGAGTGTAAGGGCCTAGGGCCTAGGGCTGAGGTTCTACTACGGTGACATATGGAATTGTCACGACTTCCGCCGGATTCGGTCCCTCTCCTTGTTCGGGCGGCGTTCGGTGGTCGACGTCACCGGGCCTTCTAGCCATCATTGATCCATTTTTTCATTTTCCATTGGTTTTGTCTTGTCTTCCCACACACCTGGTTTCAATCCCATTCATTACCTGTTGTGTATTTAACCCTCTTGTTTCCCCTCATGTATTTGTCAGAGATTGTTTGTTATTTCAGTGTTGGGTTGTTTTTGTATTGGTGCGCGACGGGTCCTCATACCCACTTTGTTTATTGTTTACATTTAGTGTTTGGAGTTATGTTTTGTTTATTGTTATTAAATACTCCATTACATTCAGTTTGATTCTCCTGCGCCTGACTTCCCTGCCACCTATACACACAACTCTGACACCTGCGCCTGACTTCCCTGCCACCTATACACACAACTCTGACACCTGCGCCTGACTTCCCTGCCACCTATACACACAACTCTGACACCTGCGCCTGACTTCCCTGCCACCTATACACACAACTCTGACACCTGCGCCTGACTTCCCTGCCACCTATACACACAACTCTGACACCTGCGCCTGACTTCCCTGCCACCTATACACACAACTCTGACACCTGCGCCTGACTTCCCTGCTACCTATACACACAACTCTGACACCTGCGCCTGACTTCCCTGCCACCTATACACACAACTCTGACACCTGCGCCTGACTTCCCTGCCACCTATACACACCACTCTGACACCTGCGCCTGACTTCCCTGCCACCTATACACACCACTCTGACACCTGCGCCTGACTTCCCTGCCACCTATACACACCACTCTGACACCTGCGCCTGACTTCCCTGCCACCTATACACACAACTCTGACACCTGCGCCTGACTTCCCTGCCACCTATACACACAACTCTGACACCTGCGCCTGACTTCCCTGCCACCTATACACACAACTCTGACACCTGCGCCTGACTTCCCTGCCACCTATACACACAACTCTGACACCTGCGCCTGACTTCCCTGCCACCTATACACACAACTCTGACACCTGCGCCTGACTTCCCTGCCACCTATACACACAACTCTGACACCTGCGCCTGACTTCCCTGCCACCTATACACACAACTCTGACACCTGCGCCTGACTTCCCTGCCACCTATACACACAACTCTGACACCTGCGCCTGACTTCCCTGCCACCTATACACACAACTCTGACACCTGCGCCTGACTTCCCTGCCACCTATACACACAACTCTGACACCTGCGCCTGACTTCCCTGCCACCTATACACACCACTCTGACACCTGCGCCTGACTTCCCTGCCACCTATACACACCACTCTGACACCTGCGCCTGACTTCCCTGCCACCTATACACACCACTCTGACACCTGCGCCTGACTTCCCTGCCACCTATACACACCACTCTGACACCTGCGCCTGACTTCCCTGCCATCTATACACACAACTCTGACACCTGCGCCTGACTCCTCTACACCAGCTACACACAGACCTCATTACAGGAATTGTTTTAAGAAGGTCTTACCAAGGATCATTTAGCTATTTGATTTGATCAAACATTGAATTTGGTCTTACTGCTATTAGTCCGTAGAAACACGTTGAATAACATATACATGGGAAAACAAATGGTAAAAATAAATAAAACAATTATGAAAAGGAAGTATCTGTCCTCTATCTGCGCGATATTAAAAATAAGATCTGAAAAAAATAAGCACGTTTCAAAATTATTATTTTTTACTGTGAAATGATCCATTAACTTCCATTCATTTAGCAGCCCAGTACTGGGTCACCTTCAGACGAGTCCCGGGACACTTGTGTCGGAGAACTGAAACAGAGCACATCACCATGTTCATGAGAGTCTCGTCATTCCATAATTCCATATTAGTTTTCAAACCGTTCTGACAAACACCGTTCTGTAGCTCCGACATCGGTGGAAAATACGTGTTCTTAAACTGAAGGATTTAATGAAATGTTTTTTTATTAGGCTGACTAGATTGACGCGTGGGTCAGTCGACTATGTTTTTTAGTTTTTTTTAAACAGTTCTACATCACGCTAGTCAACCATCTGTCTCTTTACATCTCGCCCCACATTACACGTCCTCAATCGTTGGAACTCCAAGGGATGAAAGACATAAGATGAGTCAAGTGAAACAGTAAATGTTAGGTGAAGGAAAGCACAGCGGTACTCACTGACGTGTAGTCACTACTCCACAGTCTACAGTCGGTGAAACAGGTGACCAAGCACACTGCTCCACAGTCTACAGTCGGTGAAACAGGTGACCAAGCACACTGCTCCACAGTCTACAGTCAGTGAAACAGGTGACCAAGCACACTGCTCCACAGTCTACAGTCAGTGAAACAGGTGACCAAGCACACTGCTCCACAGTCTACAGTCGGTGAAACAGGTGACCAAGCACACTGCTCCACAGTCTACAGTCAGTGAAACAGGTGACCAAGCACACTGCTCCACAGTCTACAGTCGGTGAAACAGGTGACCAAGCACACTACTCCACAGTCTACAGTCGGTGAAACAGGTGACCAAGCACACTGCTCCACAGTCTACAGTCAGTGAAACAGGTGACCAAGAACACAACTCCACAGCCTCTCTCTTTTCTCCAAACTCATGTGACAATAGCTCCACCCTAGTGTTAACTGTAACCAACACACCTAGCAAGCAATCATATGACATAATTGATTCAACGACTGGGCTGTGTGTGTGTGTGTGTGTGTGTTTGTGTGTGTGTGTGTGTGTGTGTGTGTGTGTGTGTGTGTGTGTGTGTGTGTGTGTGTGTGTGTGTGTGTGTGTGTGTGTGTGTGTGTGTGTGTGTGTGTGTTGATAGGAGTTAACTACTGCAGACATACAGCAGTAAGCAAAGTCCACATTCAGGTGGAGCTTCTGTCTCCACTGTGCCAGAACTA
This sequence comes from Oncorhynchus mykiss, assembly GCF_057628025.1. Lineage (NCBI taxonomy): Eukaryota > Metazoa > Chordata > Actinopteri > Salmoniformes > Salmonidae > Oncorhynchus > Oncorhynchus mykiss. Next base: position 5,307,623 of record NC_143032.1, read on the forward strand.
TTCTTTAAACATGATTGTGTGTGTGTGTGTGTGTGTGTGTGTGTGTGTGTGTGTGTGTGTGTGTGTGTGTGTGTGTGTGCGTGTGTGCGTGCATGCGTGCGTGCGTATGTGTGTGTGTGATTGTGTGTGTGTGTGTGTGCGTGCGTGCGTGCGTGCTTGTGTGCGTGTGTGTGTGTGTGTGTGTGCGTGCGTGTGTGTGTGTGTCTACTTATGTGTCTGTCTATCTGTCCATCGTATTACACTTGGGACACTTGGCCCCAGTGATGTACTGGGCCGTACGCACTACCCTCTGTAGTGCCTTGCGGTCGTAGGCCGAGCAGTTGCCATACAAGGCAGTGATGCAACCAATGCTCTCTTCCTTGTACCCCCGTAGTATAAACCTAGCCTTTAGTCTTGAAATGTTTGGTTGTTTAGTACATGGCCTCACATGTGAATCCTTAATGAGATGGGTGGGGCTAAAGCTTTAGAGGGTGTGAACGATGCTGAATGGGTGGGGCTAAAGCTTTAGAGGGTGTGAACGATGCTGAATGGGTGTAGACAAAGAAGAGGGGATTGTGGGAAGGTGAGCGGCTCAAACCCTGCTATCGGACCGATAGAGAAAAAGTTATTTAAAATATAAATGTTAATAAAAATATAACATTTAAAAGTTATTAAAAATATAACATTTAAAAGTTATTAAAAATATAAAATATTAAAGTTATTAAAAATATGCAATATTAAAGTTATTAAAAATATGCAATATTAAAGTTATTAAAAATATAAAATATAAAAGTTATTAAAAATATACAATATTAAAGTTAAGCTCTGCTCTATTTTATGCAAATAACATGCGGCCACCGCTGCCGCTAACCAATCAGGGGAGGAGCAGATTTTTGCTTGAAAATCTTCCGTTCATGAAACAACGTTCAGCCTGTTATTAGTTCCGGGCAAGCACAACCAAAACAAGATGGAGGAAAGCCAATCATCACTGTGTCTCGTTTGCCAATTCTATATGATTTTGCATTGCTAAATGTAAAACTACAAAGATGGCCTTGAGGCCGATATGTAAAGTCTATTTAAAGAGCAGTGTTCTGGTTTCTTCTTTTTTCTCATTTTATTTAACTGTTACCGTGATACAACAAAGATAGCTCCTTTTTCAATTTAGAATACAGAGACAAAATCATAAGGTCAATGGCATGGTGGAAGATTGCAGAGATTGTTGGTGTTGACAGTGGGCGAAGAGAGTTTGCTTGTGCTGCCTGCTAGCTATGAACATCAAGCAACCTAAACCTCAGAACTGTAATCAAAGCCACCAAATTGTGAAATTTACCCACCAAAGGATAGAAATCTTCAGTAACACACAGTATAACATTGTGAACGATAAACTAAGCATGAATTCCCCATGTAATATGCTACCAATTGGATTGTGGTATTGTTACGTTCCCCAGTTTCTGTGTTGTTGTGGGTTTGTGTGTGCGCGTGTGTATTTCAGGAAATGGCCTCCCGGAATCCTAAAGCAGCTGATTGGTCGGTCCCATCACTGATTGGAGCTCTGACCCCGCCCTGTCGTCAAGGGGATACAGCTGTCTCTTCAATTACCAACTCCTTCTCCAGCTTGATAAAAGCCAGTGTTCCTTTGTCAGAGAGGATAACTTTTTTTTTATTTTTTAAATATATTTTTTAAATGACATTTTTTAATGTCCTGTGTTGGTTAGTGACAGTTTGGTTGATATTATTACGTAGCCGCTCCTTCAGAGGTATGTGTATGCCAACAGGACTTGGCATGTTTTTGGGTCATTTAAATTGTTCACGTACATGACTGGTAAATGATTCTGTTTCGTTTGTTTCCCGTCCAGCCCCTTTTCCCCACATTACCGTGTTAAGGAATATAATAAACTCCCTGTAAACTGTATTTTTCTCTGCCTCTGTCGTCCTTCCCATCACCTACGATCACATGCTGTTTTCACTCCACGGGGAGGTGAGATGTAGCAGGGTGTTGCGTTCCCTGCTCCAAGAGGCGTACGTAACGGTATCATAACAACATGATTCTCATAGACTATAGTTTATGGTTCTTTCATTCTACTGGGCTCTTGACATTGATTTTTAGCTCACTTCCTGTAAAATACATAGGCTTAGATGCACATGGAGGGGTACTTTGGGTAAAGGAAATTGTGGCTTTTGACTGGCAAACGTTGTGCAAATGTTTATTTTTTTTATATATATTTTTTTTTATAAAAGCCCTGACTATTGTCTCTGTCTGTCTTAGTTTTCCCTCTCTAGGGACTAAAACATTATTTTCATAATGTCATCCCACAACCTGCACCATCTAGCTTGTACACTTACTCCCCTTTCCGACAGCTGGAGCAGAAAATAGTCCATTGTTGTTATCTACAAATGCATTTGGAGCATGTTTTTGTGATGTACACTGTTAAACATGCCTAAATCAAGATAACAAGCTAATATGAAGTCACTTCGCTATAGCATGTAAAGTTGGCTGGATAGCTAGCTAACAAGCAGCTCATTAGCCTCCTGTAGCTAGCTAGTTAAAAAAAAAAAAACTTACCCACGACCACAAAGCAGCCAATCTTTTTGAGCGAAGCATTGTCAAGAGGAGGCACCACCTCTGGTCAAGACCTACTGTTAAATTGAATATCGCCTGGTTCGGGAGAGGGGTGGAGGGGTGGGGGGTCATCCAACTCAGAATTAGAAGTCGGGAACTCTGTCCTCTTTCTAGAGCTACATCCTGAAGACCAATGACGTCATGATTTGTTCCCAGTTGTCTTGGAAAGCACCACGTATCCAGAGATTGACAGACTTTGATGACAAAGTTTGATGAAAAAATTTGCCCACGGAGGACCGCCGCGCCGCCTTCCTGTTCAAGTGAGCACAGCACAACGACGTGAGTCCAAACTTGTATATTACGCTGCTGCATAAATGATGTAATATGCCAGGGAGATATGTATACTGTAGCTAAGAAAGTAATATTAAATGTATGTTGTTTAGTAAGCTGTTAGTAGCCCATGTGCCTCACTCTAATAATTTGGTCTATTTTCCCCACTTAATTTCACCTACTGTTCTGACTTGGTGGTGCACAAGTAGCCTCTAACCTGTTTTAGAGAAATGTAATCATTGAATATTGTAAGAGCATTCATTGTCTGCTTATATGCCCCCTTTATTTATCCTACAGTTCTGACTTGGTGTACAGGGAGAACACTGCAAGAGCAGCCCATGTTCCGAATTCTGTCGCTGTACATTTCAAAAGTGTTGAAGAAATAGTTATGACTACATCCATCCTAGCTTGCTCATTAATGTCTTTATCGAAATGACAGATGGCCTCTTATACGCTTGTCGTCCCCTTATGCCATAGTTTGTACATCTCAATCGTCAGGAGAAACCACATTTGTTTAAGGTTTAAGAAAGTTAGCCATATCAGCTATGTTTGGCTAATTCAGTAAATGAGGTTGAATTAACTGTTTCGCTGCCAGACAAGGCTCCACTGATAGCCAGGTGTAGCAGTGTTAAGGTGTTGGGACTCTGCTGTTGTGACAGCTTTATGTAGGCCCTAACAGTTTGTGGGCACCGTTTGTCACCATTATAGTGCAATTAATGTATTGTTTAGTGTAGTGGCTTTGCTGGCATGCATCCCCACCATTTTTTGTTTGCCCCACCAAGATGTACAAGCTAAAATCGCCCCTGCGTCAGGCTTCTTCTTCTTCTTTGGACTTTATATGGCGGTTAGCAACCAACTTTAAGGTGCATTACCACCACCCCACTGGACTGGTGTGAACCTCAGTTCATCTTTCAATCACCCACGTGGGTAATATGCTCCTAAAAACCAATGAAGATAGGCGGGACTTGCATCCATCAATGCGTCACAAATAGAATCAAGTTCTATTTTAGCTCCTGGCCATGCAGACGCTCGTTGACGCGTGTCAACAGTTTGGATGCAATGATTGAATAACATGTATGTGCACGTTTATTTTGCAACGCCCGGGCACATAACGTGAGCGGTGTGGTCATCATGTAGATCGAATATACTTGCGGGGTTGTAGTTGTCGGGTGGCACATAAAACCGACGGTCTGCATACTCCGGACATATAGGGGGCGGTAAACCGCTCACGAACCTTCTAGAGGGTGTGTAAAAAACAACTCTCTAGCAGCAACGCGCATCGGTTTGATCCTCCCACAAAAAAATAAGAGTGACTCGATGTTCGTTTGTTGGCCCGTGGTTATGTGTGTGTGTGTGAGAGAGAGCAGCAGGAGGAAGACTGGTGGCTTTCTTTAAGAGCTGACGGGGACGGACAGAAAACAATACCGAATACGTGGTCAATAAAAGTTCACTTTTGGGAGACGTAAAAATGGGGATCCGCAAAAAGACCAACAAGAACCCGCCGGTGTTGAGCCACGAGTTTATCATCCAGAACCATGCCGATATTGTGTCCTGTGTTGCTATGGTGTTCCTCCTCGGGTTGATGTTTGAGGTAAGGCTTGTCCACAGGTTGGAGGGGTCTGGCATATGCAGTAAGACCTAGCTTTCCAAATAGGCCATAATGAGCCTAACTATAATGTGTCAACTGGGCAGACAAGATGATTTTGTTCCGTCAAAAGTCTCTTGAAAACGGACATGGCTGATCTACTCTTCCTGCTCTAGTGACAAAGTTTTTTTTGTTAGGTTGTCCTTATTGTACTATTCAAGTAAATGGTAATAGCAGAAGTGTCTTTTGATTTGAAAAGGCGTGTAAGTAGCCTAGTTAGATTTAAAACTGTAACCCATCTCTGTCGGGTTGCCTATTGTCTGGTCACTTGTACATTTGAGTGACTTGGCCTACGTCGTATAACAACACAAAAGTGTCGTATTTGGGACAACAAAGTAGCCTAACTGGAACGAGCGTTACATAGATTGTTACATTTTGGCGACCACAACAATGGCAATTTCGCTGGCTACAATATTGTGCAAGACTGTCCAGCATCGGATACTTTTTTATTCGCAACTAAAGTGTAGGCTACGTGGCAATCACTGGGTGATTGTGAGCTTGTCATCGTTTATAGGTAGCCCCGCTCGTTCGGAAAAAACAAAGTTAGATCCATAAAGTCCTTAGGATCGCCTATTCCGTTTACAAATTTGAAGAGCTTAGGTTTTTTTAAAAATATATTTTTTATTGTTGGTTTACACTGAATTATATATTTTTTGATTTCATGTTTAGCTTTCTAGGTAGGCTACATGAATCATCCTTTACTAATGCTGCGTTAATGTACTAGTCGTAACTAGGAAAGTTTTACTTGCTAACTGTGCTGCGTTCATCTATTTGCAGGTTGTACATTTCCGAGTTTCCTAGTTCCGACTTTGACGTGAATGCAGCATAAAATTCAGCGCCAGCATTGAGCTGAGGAGACGCATTATGGGAGTTTGAGTTATTGTGCCTTGATGTGCTGTTGACATTGACGATGCACTTCTAATATAAATTACCTACTGCATTCCAAAACAGAGTTGTACGAATGTATAGTTATGAATCAGTCTTTCCATATTTATATACGTCTTAATAAAATCCAAATCCCCGGTTTTCCATTCAATCTTATCTGTAGTATTGGATTGAATGGTTTGCAAGCTCGACATCAAATTGTATTTGTCACATACACGTGGTTAGCAGATGTCGATGCGAGTGTAGCGAAATGCTTGTGCTTCTAGTTCCGACTATGCAATAATAATCGAGTAATCTAACCTAACAATTTCACAACTACTACCTTATACACACAAGTGTAAAGGGATAAAGAATATGTACATAAAGATATATGAATGAGTGATGGTACAGAACGGCATAGGCAAGATACAGTAGATGGTATCGAGTACAGTATATACATATGAGATGAGTAATGTAGGGTATGTAAACAAGATATAAAGTGACATGTGTTTCTGTCTGATACTTTGTGGTCTAGTCAGTAAATCTACAATGCTACCTGGTTTATTTAACACCACTGTAAGCTACCCACAGAGAGGCCAGAAGGCTAATGAGAAAATCATGCTGTGGTTTGCTTTTAGTCAATGACTCAGATAAAAGCACCTGGGTGTGTGTCACAAATGGCACCCTATTCACTATATAGTGCACTACTTTAGACCAGAGCCAGGCTAAGTAAACACACTATATAGGGAATAGGGTGCTTATTGGGGACTGAACCCTGTGTTTTCACGTCCTTTAATCAATCCTCTCCCTTGTCCCCGCTGTGATGCAGGTCACCTCGAAGGTTGCAGTGCTGTTCATCACTGTCCAATACAACGTTACAACCTCTGCAAACGGTCAGTTTAACTTCTTTAGTGGATCCACCTGAATGTGCATCCTTTTTTTTTTTTTTTTTCTTCACTGGGGTCAAACAGTGAAGCTCTAAAAAGACAAAGGAGGTTGGATGGAGGTTGGATGGAGGTTGGATGGAGGTTGGATGGAGGTTGGATGGAGGTTGGATGGAGGTTGGATGGAGGTTGGATGGTTGGTTGTTGGATGGTTGGTTGTTGGATGGAGGTTGTTGGATGGAGGTGGTATCTTCCTCTTATTGCTTTCCTAACTTTTTTTTTTCTGTGACATTTTATTCTGAATGAATTCCAAGTCAACAATTACCTCGTGACATCTTCTGTTCTTGTCCACCTGTTCTTTAGTGTGTGTGTGTGTGGAACTAGTTTGCCTGTTATCCAGTATAGAAACAATGACTAGAATCTACAGATCACTTGTAGTTGTTGAATTAGAAGGCCTCTCCTGTGTGTTAGAGAATAGAAGTTCTCACATGGCCTACCAGTTCCAGAACACCTTCTTTCAGAGCTTTCCTTTTTTCCCTGTGGAGCTACGTTTAGTCTTCCTGATTTTATAAAGTCCTCCTGCTAGGTCGTCCTGCTAGGTCCTCCTGCAAGGTCGTCCTGGAAGGATTGGGGCTGGAGTGTAACAGGCCACAATATCAGAGGTCTTGTGTGAGTCCCGAATTGCCACCCATTTCCTAAATATTGCTCTATATTTGACCAGGGCCCATTGGGTAGTGCACTATCAAGGGTACCATTTTGTGACACAATCCTCGTCTCATCTCAAGGTGAATGAATGTTATTTTACACACTCCTTCATGTAAAGCCATGAATGACAGGAGGGCTTGTGGAATGATGGAATGTTCTTTATGATATCGGCTTTTATTTGAATGAACTGATAGTCTTTTCAGAGTCAGGGCGCCCGTCCAAAATACCACCCTGTTCCCTTTATATAGTGCACTACTTTTGATTAGAGCCCTATGGACCCTGGTCTAAAGTAGTGCACTATATAGGAAAGAGAGTGCCATTTTGGGACGCAAACCCCCCCTCAGTCATTCATTATTAACAGGCTGATGTTTGTTGAAGCTAAATTACTACAGTAGCGGGTCAGGCAGGGCTTTGGTAGTGTCGTTGCTTGAGTAAAACCTTGTGATTTTAGAGGCTTCGTGAAGCAAAGATGTTTTAATAGTGAAGGTAACGTTAGTATAATTGTAACGATGCATCTGTATTCGAGGTCGACCGATTATGATTTTTTTTCAACGCCGATACCTATTTTATTGGAGAACCAAAAAAAAGGCGATACCGATTAATCAGACTTTTTTTTTTTAACATTTTATATATTTGTAATAATGACAATTACAACAATAATGAATGAACCCATTTATTTTAACCTAATATAATACATATATATAAAAACTATTTAGTCTCAAGTAATAAAACATGTTCAATTTCGTTTAAATAATGCAAAAACAAAGTGTTGGAGAAGAAAGTAAAAGTGCAATATGTGCCATGTAAGAAAAAAAAAAAAAAACGAACGTTTCGGTTCCTTGCTCAGAACATGAGAACATGTGAAAGCTGGTGGTTCAATATTCCCGGTTAAGAAGTTTTAGGTTGTAGTTATTATGGGGATTATGAGCATCGACTATTTCTCGCTATACCATTTTATATTTCATATACAGTTGAAGTTGGAAGTTTGCATACACCTTAGCCAAACGCATTTAAACTCAGTTTTTCACAATTCCTGACATTTAATCCTAATAACAATTCCCTGTCTTAGGGAAGTAAAGGGCTGTTTGAATGAATGCTTACGAGCCTGCTGCTTCCTACCATCGCTCAGTCGGACTGCTCTATCAAATAGTAGACTTAATTATAATAAACACACAGAAATACGAGCCTTAGGTCATTAAATAGTAAAATCCGGAAACTGTCCCGTATTTTATCTAACGGGTGGCAACCCTAAGTCTAAATATTGCTGTTACATTGTACAACCTTCAATGTTATGTCATAATTATGTACAATTCTGGAAAATTAATTACGGTCTTTGTTAGGAAGAAACACAGTTTGGGCCGCCTGGCTCGTTGCAAACTGTTGCATATAACCTGATTCTGCATGCAATGAGAACGCAAGAGAAGAGACACAATTTCCCTAGTTAATATTTCCTGCTAACATGCATTTATTTTAACTAAATATGCAGGTTTATAAAAATATACTTCTGTTTTTTTTTTTTTACAAGATAAGTTTTTATGCTAGCTAGCAACTTACCTTGGCTCGTTGCAGCCACAAGGTCCTTTTGACGCTGCAATGTAATCGGCCATAGTTGGTGTCCAAAAAGGCCGATTACTGATTGTTATGAAAACTTGAAATCGGCCCAAATTAATCGTCCGTACAGATTTAATCGGTCAAACTCTAATCTGTATGCATCTCTTCCATCAGAGGGTCCAGAAGAGACTGTTTTGAACAACTTCTTATAAATGTATATACAGCATAATAAGGCAACTATGAAGGGTTATAAAAGGCTTAGTAAATGCTTTGTGTCTCCCTACTAGAGGAGAGCGTAGTGAACCACTTCCCCCACGGTATGAAGGAACTTCAGAGGCTGCCTGCTAGCAAGGAATCTCGTTACGTTCTATTTACTAATAGAAAGCATTGGGGGCCGTAACGTCAAGGCTTTTATGAACCGGCTCGTGAAGGGATCATGCGTTCTTTATGTCTCCCTATCAGAGGGCCTGCCAGAGGAGAGTGTGGTGAACCACTTCCACCACGGTCTGAAGGATGTGGCTACGGTCTTCTTCTACATGCTGGTGGCCATCATTATCCACGCCATCATTCAGGAGTATGTTCTGGACGTAAGTACTGGCACTCACTCAAACACACTTCCTATGTTTTTCTGTACATTTCATTGGTTATTATAGTCTTATTTGATAAAAATATAAATAAAATAAAAAACATTTAAAACAAATTACATTCAAGACAACCACGGATCCGTTTGATATTCTGACGGCGAAGTTGATCATCCGGCACTGATAATCGCTGATCAGTTTGACCTCGATTGACTCATTGTCATGTGTCTCTTTTTTACATTTTTTTATATAGAAAATCAACCGGAAGATGCACTTCTCGAAGACCAAGCACAGCAAGTTCAACGAATCAGGCCAGCTCTCTGCCTTCTACCTGTTCTCCTTCGGATGGGGAACCAACATCCTCATGTCGGTAGGTAGATGTGTGTGTGTGTGTGTGTGTGTGGCACGAGCATTGTTATATCAGTACATGGTTTAAACTATTTGTTTACGTGTGTGTGGATGTTAATAGGTGATTTTTAGAAATGTTTTAATACCTGACTATTTGTTTACTGGGTATAACTGTCTGTGTGTTTCTGTGTGTGTGTCTGCATTGGGCTCTTGACTTTGTCTGAAAGTGGGGGTGCAAAAGCTGGGGGGGGGGATCTTTGTCTGAAAGTGGGGTTGGAAAAGCTTTGGGGGGGGGGGGGGGGGGGGTCTTGACTTTGTCTGAAAGTGGGGTTGGAAAAGCTTTGGGGGGGGGGGGGTCTTGACTTTGTCTGAAAGTGGGGGTGCAAAAGCATGGGGGGGTCTTGACTTTTTTTATTGGCGCCGCTGTCGACATGAAATGTTTCAAATGAACTTGTCTCAGCAGCATATAGTTAATGCAGAGAGGGTAGAAATGTCTTATTTGGTGAATATTACTTACCGAGCCAAGCAGACAGACTTGGAAAAGCTTGGGGGGGGGGGGGGTCTTTGTCTGAAAGTGGGGTTTGAAAAGCTTTGGGGGGGGGTCTTTGTCTGAAAGTGGGGTTGGAAAAGCTTTGGGGGGGGGGGGTCTTTGTCTGAAAGTGGGGTTGGAAAAGCTTTGGGGGGGGCCTTTGTCTGAAAGTGGGGTTGGAAAAGCTTTGGGGGGGTCTTTGTCTGAAAGTGGGGTTGGAAAAGCTTTGGGGGGGGGGGGGGTCTTTGTCTGAAAGTGGGGTTGGAAAAGCTTTGGGGGGGGCCTTTGTCTGAAAGTGGGGTTGGAAAAGCTTTGGGGGGGTCTTTGTCTGAAAGTGGGGGTGCAAAAGCATGGGGGGGTGCAAAAGCATGGGGGGGTGCAAAAGCATGGGGGGGTGCAAAAGCATGGGGGGGTGCAAAAGCATGGGGTGGGGTCTTGACTTTTTTTATTGGCGCCGCTGTCGACATGAAATGTTTAAAATGAACTTGTCTCTGCAGCATATAGTTAATGCAGAGAGGGTAGAAATGTCTTATTTGGTGAATATTACCTACCGAGCCAAGCAGACAGACTTGGCGCCGGGGGGGGGGGGGGGGGGGGGGGGGGTTCTTGCACTGGAGTTGTAATACTTTCTACTTAAATCCTGCTTTACCACAAACATGAAGTTCAAATACCGACACTCAGACCATTGAGTACTTTTTGAAGTGACAGTTTGGCTCGATAATCTCCATCTGCACTGTGTCAACACAATGGACAGCATCCTACACACTAAAGCAAGGCCGTTTTGGTAATGGATATAGGCTACAAGCAAGGCCGTTTTGGTAATGAATATAGGCTACAAGCAAGGCCGTTTTGGTAATGAATATAGGCTACAAGCAAGGCCGTTTTGGTAATGAACATAGGCTACAAGCAAGGCCGTTTTGGTAATGAATATAGGCTACAAGCAAGGCCGTTTTGGTAATGAACATAGGCTACAAGCAAGGCCGTTTTGGTAATGAACATAGGCTACAAGCAAGGCCGTTTTGGTAATGAATATAGGCTACAAGCAAGGCCGTTTTGGTAATGAATATAGGCTACAAGCAAGGCCGTTTTGGTAATGAATATAGGCTACAAGCAAGGCCGTTTTGGTAATGAACATAGGCTACAAGCAAGGCCGTTTTGGTAATGAATATAGGCTACAAGCAAGGCCGTTTTGGTAATGAACATAGGCTACAAGCAAGGCCGTTTTGGTAATGAACATAGGCTACAAGCAAGGCCGTTTTGGTAATGAACATAGGCTACAAGCAAGGCCGTTTTGGTAATGAATATAGGCTACAAGCAAGGCCGTTTTGGTAATGAACATAGGCTACAAGCAAGGCCGTTTTGGTAATGAATATAGGCTACAAGCAAGGCCTTTTTGGTAACGGGCTGTTTTTAATAGGTGAAGAAACCCAATGTGAATGCAGCTGAAAACACACAGCTGTCTTACCACAATAATGCCCGCTAAATGTTGAAAGTAGTAGCCTCGGTATTCATGCAAAACAAAAATACCCCAATAACAACATTGTGGTGGATGTGAGGGCCGCCACCGAGTCAGAGGACCGGGTGGTCTCTCTCTCCGAGTCAGGGGACCGGGTGGTCTCTCTCCGAGGCCAACTTTTAAATGAAGGTCTTCAATCAGGTCAAGGCCGCGGGGCCCGACGGTATTCCAGGACGCGTATTCACTGTAATTTTCAACCTCTCCTTGTCCCCAGTCTGTAATCCCCGCACCTTTTTTAAGATGACCGACATCATTCTTCTTCCCAAGAACACTTAAGGCTTCGTGTCACAATAACTACCACCCTGTAGCACTCACGTCTGTAATCAGGAAGTGCTTTGAGAGTTATGGTTATGGCAACATATTAACTCCATCAGCCCAGACACCCTAGATCCCCTCTAATTTGCATACTGCCCCCAACAGATTCACAGATGACGCAGTCTTTTTTTTTTCATTTTATTTTTTACCCCTTTTTTTTCTCCCCAATTTTTCCCCCAATTTTTCCGATGGGCTGCAGTGGGAGCGGGTCAAACACTTTAACTTCCTTGGTGTCCACATCACTGTGTCCTCAATGTTCTACAGCTGTACCATTTAGAGCATCATGACTGTGCCTCCGTCCCTCTCCTCGCTCCTCCCTGGGCTCGAACCAGGAACACATCGACAGCAGCCGACCTCGAAGCAGTGTTACCCATGCGGAGCAAGGGGAGCAGAGCAAAACGCACGAAAGTGCTGTTTGAATGAATGCTTACGAGCCTGCTGGTGCCTACCACCGCTCAGTCAGACTGCTCTATCAAATAGTAGACTTAGTAACATAATAACACACAGAAATACGAGCCTTATGTCATTAATATGGTCGAATCCAGAAACTATCATCTTGAAAACAAGACATTTATTCTTTCAGTGAAATACGGACCGTTCTGTATTTTATCTAAAGGGTGGCATCCATAAACCTAAATATTGCTGTTACATTGCGCAACCTTCAATGTTATGTCATAATTACGTAAAATTCTGGCAAATTAGGCGGCCCAAACTGCTGCATATACACTGACTCTGCGTGCAGTGAACGCAAGAGAAGTGACACAATTTCACCTGGTTAATATTGCCTGCTAAACTGGATGTCTTTTAGCTAAATATGCAGGTTTAAAAATATATATGTGTGTGTATTGATTTTAAGAAAGACATTGATGTTTATGGTTAGGTACAGTGGAACTGACCCTGTGTATAGTATGATTACCCTGTATATAGTATGATTACCCTGTATATAGTATGATTACCCTGTATATAGTATGATTACCCTGTATATAGTATGATTACCCTGTATATAGTATGATTACCCTGTATATAGTATGATTACCCTGTATATAGTATGATTACCCTGTATATAGTATGATTACCCTGTATATAGTATGATTACCCTGTATACAGTAGAACTGACCCTGTATGTAGTATGATTACCCTGTATGTAGTATGATTACCCTGTATGTAGTATGATTACCCTGTATATAGTAGAACTGACCCTGTATATAGTATGATTACCCTGTGTATATAGTATGATTACCCTGTATACAGTAGAACTGACCCTGTATATAGTATGATTACCCTGTATATAGTATGATTACCCTGTATACAGTGGAACTGACCCTGTATATAGTATGATTACCCTGTATATAGTGGAACTGACCCTGTATACAGTATGATTACCCTGTATATAGTATGATTACCCTGTATACAGTGGAACTGACCCTGTATATAGTATGATTACCCTGTATATAGTGGAACTGACCCTGTATACAGTATGATTACCCTGTATATAGTATGATTACCCTGTATATAGTATGATTACCCTGTATACAGTAGAACTGACCCTGTATATAGTATGATTACCCTTTATATAGTATGGTTACCCTTTATATAGTATGATTACCCTGTATATAGTATGATTACCCTGTATACAGTAGAACTGACCCTGTATATAGTATGATTACCCTGTATGTAGTATGATTACCCTGTATGTAGTATGATTACCCTGTATATAGTATGATTACCCTGTATATAGTATGATTACCCTGTATATAGTATGATTACCCTGTATATAGTATGATTACCCTGTATATAGTATGATTACCCTGTATACAGTATGATTACCCTGTATACAGTAGAACTGACCCTGTATATAGTATGATTACCCTGTGTATATAGTATGATTACCCTGTATACAGTAGAACTGACCCTGTATATAGTATGATTACCCTGTATATAGTATAATTACCCTATATACAGTGGAACTGACCCTGTATATAGTATGATTACCCTGTATATAGTGGAACTGACCCTGAATACAGTATGATTACCCTGTATATAGTATGATTACCCTGTATATAGTATGATTACCCTGTATATAGTATGATTACCCTGTATATAGTATGATTACCCTGTATATAGTATGATTACCCTGTATACAGTGGAACTGACCCTGTATATAGTATGATTACCCTGTATATAGTATGATTACCCTATATATAGTATGATTACCCTGTATATAGTATGATTATCCTGTATAGAGTGGAACTGACCCTGTATATTGTATGATTACCCTGTATATAGTATGATTACCCTGTATATAGTATGATTACCCTGTATAGAGTGGAACTGACCCTGTATACAGTATGATTACCCTGTATACAGTATGATTACCCTGTATACAGTATGATTACCCTGTATATAGTATGATTACCCTGTATACAGTGCATTTGGGAAGTATTCAGACCCATTGACTTTTTCCATATTTTGTTACATTACAGCCGTATTCTAAAATTGATTCAATTGTCCCCCCCCCCCCCCCCCCCTCATCAATCTACACACAATACCCCATAAGGACATCACAATACCCCATAAGGACATCACAATACCCCATAAGGACATCACAATACCCCATAAGGACATCACAATACCCCATAAGGACATCACAATACCCCATAATGACATCACAATACCCCATAATGACATCACAATACCCCATAATGACAAAGCAAAAACTTTTTATTTTTTTTAGAAATGTTAGCAAATTTATTACAAATAAAAAACAGAAATATTACATGGAGGCGGGGCTTCATCAAGGATCCCTCTGTACTTGACTCTGTTCATCTTTACCTCCATATTAAAAATCATCCTATCCTGGTGACACTTCTGGAGGGGGGGTAGGATTTTAACGAGGAGCTAGCTGGAGCTTTGCAGCATCCTCTCTGCGGTTAGAGTTTTAAATCCATTGTGACCGGTGAGAGCTAAATAAGCTAGCTCATTTGACAGCTGGAGGCGTTGAGTTAATTCAAAATGAAATATAAAAGGCGTATCACGTTATTCACGTAGCCAGCCACGCAGATTAGCATTTCTCCTCTCTCTTCTTGTCCTCCTTATGATCATATTTCTTTCTTCTAATATTCTCGTCCAGGAGAACTTCCTGTCCAACCCAGTGAATCTGTGGGAAGGCTACCCCCATACCTTGATGCCGTAAGTACTGAAGTCAAACCATGTACACGACGCAAACAAGTACCCCCCCCCCCCCTCCCCCTTTTTTTTAAAGAGCCATGTGTACAACTAAACACAAACATTTCCATGTGTTTTCCATATCGCCCCCTAGTGGTTTCCTTTTGTAATGACCAACCGCCACTCATCATTCTTGGTTCTCAGTTCCATATGTAAACTAATGTCATCTGGTGGTATTTTTTGTATAGACGTTAAGGGAAATAGCTGGGTTTGTTTAAACATACAGGTTGGTACTGACTCTCGTATGGAAGGAGTCTTTAGTCCGCATTACTCATCCTATGTCCCATTGTTTTTCTAAAACAATATGATTAGTGATTTTTAATTATTCTGAGATATTTGATTGCAAATGATAGCTACTTTTTTGAGGAGAAAGGTTTACTCACTGTGATCTACCTAGCTTAGTTGAATGCACTGATTTGTAAGTTGCTCTGGAGAAAGGTTTCTGATAAATAACCAAAAAAGACTAAATGTAAGGTAGAATTGACAGACTTGGTGTTTTTGTTTGTCCTGCTTGTAGGTTTCAGTTGAAGTTCTTTTTCATCTGTCAGATGGGCTACTGGCTTCACGCTCTGCCCGAGCTCTACTTTCAGAAGACCAAGAAGGTGTGTGTGTGTGTGTGTGTGTGAAGTTACTGAACTGAACTAGAATGACTAGGCATTTCGTGTTTGCTTTCCATACGTTAACATTATTTTTAAAAAAATAATAATTTCAAACATTTGCTTGAGGGTATTAAGCTCACTAACAGAGTGAGTATTTTACTGACATCGTGTGTGTGTGTGTGTTGTGTAGGAGGATATTCCTCGGCAGTTGGTGTATATCGCTCTGTACTTGGTCCACATCGCAGGAGCCTACATCCTCAAGTAAGACCTGGTTCACGTCAACATTACTGCGGGTTCACGTCAACATTACTGCAGGTTCACATTACTGCAGGTTCACGTCAACATTACTGCAGGTTCACATTACTGCAGGTTCACGTCAACATTACTGCGGGTTCACGTCAACATTACTGCGGGTTCACGTCAACATTACTGCGGGTTCACATTACTGCAGGTTCACATTACTGCAGGTTCACATTACTGCAGGTTCACGTCAACATTACTGCGGGTTCACATTACTGCAGGTTCACATTACTGCAGGTTCACGTCAACATTACTGCGGGTTCACATTACTGCAGGTTCACATTACTGCAGGTTCACATTACTGCAGGTTCACGTCAACATTACTGCAGGTTCACATTACTGCGGGTTCACATTACTGCGGGTTCACATTACTGCGGGTTCACATTACTGCAGGTTCACATTACTGCGGGTTCACGTCAACATGTTGTTTATGATTATTGAGTAGACCTGCTCCCACGCTCAACCTTAGCTGAACTTAGTAGCTTCACTATGTCCCAATACTTTATCTACTTTTTGGTGCTTTCTGGGGCCTTTTTTTAATCTTACAAAAATAGATCATTGTGATAGCTACCTCTCAATGAAGCGTCTAACGGCGTCCATTTTGTGTCTTCCAGTCTGAATCGTCTAGCTCTGGTCCTGCTGGTGTTGCACTGCTTCGTAGAGCTTCTCTTCCACGTGTCCCGCCTGGTCTACTTCAGCAACGAGAAGAGACAGACTGGGTGAGCGCACACACACACACACACACACACACACACACACACACACACACACAGAAGAGACCGACTGGGTCAGTTGAGGTCACACACTGAGTGAGTTGAAGTTGAGGACACACAGCATACTTCAAAGCCCTATAAGATGCCATTTTAGCATTTTAAACAAGGAAGTTGGTCTAGCTAGCTACACTCTCTTAAGGTCTTGAGTAATTATAGTGTTTATATCAATTGAAAAAAGAAGATGGAGAACGAAGGGAGGCACTAGATGTTATGGGCATCTAACGTATGTGTGTGTGTGTCTTTCTCCTAGGTTTACTGTCTGGGCAATACTGTTTGTTCTTGGACGGCTGCTCACCCTGTCCCTGTCTGTCCTGACTGTGGGTTTCGGCCTGGCCAACGCTGATCAACAGGTACTGGACCTGGCTAATGGAAACTTCAACGTGCTCTTTGTTCGGTAAGAGAGAGAGTGAGTGAGTGTATGTGTGGGGGGATGACTTGACTAGACCGAGACTGAGCAATATGAACTGCAGATAAGCGCAATGCAAGACTGTAACCTCACACTGTGTCTGACATGTGCATGTGCACGGTGCATTTCACTCTACTGCTGGATCAAAACACCAGAGACATTTGGCCTTGGTTGTGGTGGAAGTTGGCCAAATGGTCTAATTTGTGAATTGCTGTGAAACCACATACATGAATCAACCACATGCATGAATCAACCACATACATGAATCAACCACATACATGAATCAACCACATACATGAATCAACCACATACATGAATCAACCACTTCATGAATCAACCACTTCATGAATCAACCACTTCAGGAATCAACCACTTCATGAATCAACCACATACATGAATCAACCACTTCATGAATCAACCACTTCATGAATCAACCACTTCATGAATCAACCACATACATGAATCAACCACATACATGAATCAACCACTTCATGAATCAACCACATACATGAATCAACCACTTCATGACTCAACCACTTCATACTTTAAGTGTGGCTAACACCTTTTTTTTTAATATCCTCCCCCACAGGATCACTGTGCTGGCGACCATCTGTGTGACTCAGGCCTTCATGATGTGGAAATTCATCAACTTCCAGCTCAGGAGGTGGAGAGAGCAGGCCCAGGCTCAGCCCGTGAAACCCAAGAAGCCCCAAGCTCCCAAGACCAAGTCCAAGAAAGACAAAGGTGAGCAGAACTACATACCAGAGGATAGTTGCAGAAACCCAGGAAGCAACACTATATAACCCTGGAAGCAACACTATATAACCCAGGAAGCAACACTATATAACCCAGGAAGCAACACTATATAACCCAGGAAGCAACACTATATAACCCAGGAAGCAACACTATATAACCCAGGAAGCAACACTATATAACCCAGGAAGCAACACTATATAACCCAGGAAGCAACACTATATAACCCAGGAAGCAACACTATATAACCCAGGAAGCAACACTATATAACCCAGGAAGCAACACTATATAACCCAGGAAGCAACACTATATAACCCAGGAAGCAACACTATATAACCCAGGAAGCAACACTATATAACCCAGGAAGCAACACTATATAACCCAGGAAGCAACACTATATAACCCAGGAAGCAACACTATATAACCCAGGAAGCAACACTATATAACCCAGGAAGCAACACTATATAACCCAGGAAGCAACACTATATAACCCAGGAAGCAACACTATATAACCCAGGAAGCAACACTATATAACCCTGGAAGCAACACTATGTAACCCAGGAAGCAACACTATGTAACCCTGGAAGCAACACTATATAACCTAGGAAGCAACACTATATAACCCTGGAAGCAACACTATATAACCCTGGAAGCAACACTATATAACCCTGGAAGCAACACTATATAACCCTGGAAGCAACACTATATAACCCAGGAAGCAACACTATATAACCCAGGAAGCAACACTATATAACCCAGGAAGCAACACTTTGTAACCCAGGAAGTAACACTCTGTAACCCAGGAAGCAACACTCTGTAACCCAGGAAGCAACACTCTGTAACCCAGGAAGCAACACTATACTAGAATGCTAGAAAATACACATTGATACTGTGAAAGAATACTGGGGAAAGTCCATTTATATTGTTTTATATATATTTTATATTGTTTTAATGAAGTTATTGTAGTTTTTCAGATTCAAGTGAGGAAAATGTCATTATACTGTTAGTTTTTTTTTTTCTCTCTTGCTCCATGTACCTTCACTTCCTTCTCTGTCGTTTGCAGCCAATGGAGTGAACGGAGTAAGTTCCAACGGAGCTGATTCGCCGAGATCAAAGAAAGAGAAGTCCTCATAATGTCCCCCCTCAACCCCTCCAACCCCTACCTACCCACCCCAAAAAGACTCCCCTATATCCTGTCCCCCTCCAACCCCTACCAACCCCAAAAAGACTCCCTTATATCCTGTCCCCCCTCAACCCCTCCAACCCCTACCCACCCCAAAAAGACTCCCCTATATCCTGTCCCCCTCCAACCCCTACCCACCCCAAAAATACTCCCCTATATCCTGTCCCCCCTCAACCCCTCCAACCCCTACCCACCCCAGAAAGACTCCCTTATATCCTGTCCCCCCTCAACCCCTCCAACCCCTACCCACCCCAGAAAGACTCCCTTATATCCTGTCCCCCCTCAACCCCTCCAACCCCTACCCACCCCAAAAAGACTCCCTTATATCCTGTCCTGCCTCCAACCCCTACCCACCCCAAAAAGACTCCCTTATATCCTGTCCCCCCTCAACCCCTCCAACCCCTACCCACCCCAGAAAGACTCCCCTATATCCTGTCCCCCTCATGCTGCATCCAGCCTTCTCATGCCACTGCTCTAGCTGTGGTCAACAGCCCAATCCCAGATCCACCCCTAGACCCTATGCCAGGGACCATCAACTAGTTTCAGCCGCAGGCCACGTTTTTGTTTTTCTTGAGCGGATGGTCAGGGGGGGCCGGAACATAATTACAAATCATTTGTAGACTGCAAATTGACCGCAAGAAGCCCAAATTGATATAATATTTGACTAAAACATAATAATTTCAAACCTTGCTTACGTTCGTATACAATCACTTTGGAACATATTTCTAAAATGTTAAATGACTTGGAGCTGATTGGCTGGTGTTTCTAGTCTTATGTCCAAACACTAAAAAAAAATACAAATAAAAACGTTTTTTTTTTTGGGGGGGGGGGGGATCAACTTGGGGAATGGCCCATGGGCCTCCAGTTGGGGAACCCTGCCCCCCCCCCCCCCCACTAAGCACTTCTTGGTATAAGCAGTATGGTGAAACTTCAACCTTGATCTTATCATCTGAAGGACTACAGCTCCTCCCAGTAGGACTACAAACTCCACAATGCATCTCGGCTTTATCTGCTCCTTGCCAATCTCAAGTGATCCCGTTTTTTTTTTTTTTTTCCCATTATCGTCACGTGCCATTACTACAGAAAAATAAAATGATAATAAAAAAAAATATATATATATATAACTTATTTAAGTGCCTATTGATACAGATTGTTGTGTACAGTTTTAAAATTTCAGGAATGATGGAGAAGAAAAAGAAATCAGTGTTTTCAGTAATCTGTTTCTAAAGTCAAACATTTCATACGCCATTTTTTTTTTCTTCCAACATTTTTATTTATCAGACTGTATGCCATTCTGTTTCTTTAACAAAAAGGGCTTCTTGAATTCATTCCCATCTGTTTGGAATCACTAGCAGAGAAACTCCATGCACCTGCCTTACTTTCCCTCAGTCTGTATCAGAGGTTTTAGTTACATCGTTCTTCTTTGTCTTCTTTTCCAGTAGTTGAAACGGCTTCATTCCCCCTTTTGTTTCCTTTCCTTCGTCAACACAAGGGTTACTAGACTGGATAGGATTCATTGCTTTCCCACCACAGTGCTTTAACCTACCAGTTTGTGTGTCCCAAATTACCATTCTTATTCCCAATATAGTGCTCCACTTTTGACCAGAG
Organism: Oncorhynchus mykiss; assembly: GCF_057628025.1. Lineage (NCBI taxonomy): Eukaryota > Metazoa > Chordata > Actinopteri > Salmoniformes > Salmonidae > Oncorhynchus > Oncorhynchus mykiss. The sequence goes on from NC_143032.1 coordinate 5,328,277, forward strand.
GTGTATTGGTAGTGGTCGAAAGTAGTGCACTACAGAAGGAATAGGGTTCCATTTGAGTCCCAGACATTCTCTCAGGACACTGGCAGTGAGAACGCAGGACAGGGAACAAGGATAGGAAGCCATTTTAGAGAATTTTGAGTTTTAATTTGCTTTTCAAGCCTTTTGCGTTGTTGGTGCTGTAAAAAAAAAAAAAAATAAAAATTGGGGCCCTGTTTTACGTCTCTGGTTAATGCATCCTTCCTGTGGTCTTTTCTTTCCCTGAAACCATCGCTGATCTAACGTGGTTGGATAGGGCTGTTTACCCCAATCCAGCCAATGGTAGGATCAGTGGTCACTCTATGTGGAGGGAGGAAGCTATTATTGAAGTGCATCCTAAATGGCACCCTATTGCATACATACATATACACACATATATATATTAGTGCACTACTTATGACCTCAGCCCATTGTCTCTGTACACTATATAGGGAATAGGGTGCTATGACCACTGCCCATATGTATGTGTATGTGTGTGTGTGTGTGTGTGTGTGTGTGTCAGTCATTTGGGATACAACTGTGGAGTTATGTTGTTTTTAGAGATAATCTAGAGTGCCTACCAAGGCACTGAAAGGATATGTTCCCTATATCTCTCTTTTCAGATCTACATGAAGGGCTGTGAGCTAAATGGCACCCTATTTCCCTATATAGTGCACTACTTTTTGACTAGGACTCAGGTGTAAAGTAGTGCACTATATAAAGACAATAGGGTGCCATTTGGGGATGTAGACATTGTATTTATGTCTCCTTTGAGCATGTCCACGAGAATATAATTTTGTTGTTGAAGACATTATGGATAAAGAAATGTTTTGTTGTTCTGTTTTTATGCCTGTTTTTATTTTAACTGAATGTGCCAAATGCTAAGTTCTCCTCATGACACAGGGCATAAAACCCACCCTGGCTCTTTACTGTTGTTCAACATGCCCACTCGTTGCCATTAAACATTATTTACACAAAAGAAACGTGTCAAATTGTTATTAAACTAAGATGCTATTTGTAGAAATATAGTGAAGTTATATAATGTTTGACTGCGATGTGGTTGTCTTACCTATTAGTTGAATGGGGCGGCAGGGTAGCCTAGTGGTTAAAGTAACCGGAAGGTTGCAAGTTCAAACCCCCGATCTGACAAGGTACAAATCTGTCATTCTGCCCCTGAACAGGCAGTCCATATTATGGCAAGAACAGCGCAAATAAGCAAAGAGAAATGAAAATCCATTACTTTTAAGTCAATCTGGAACATTTCAAGAACTTTGAAAGTTTCTTCAAGTGCAGTCTCAAAAACCATCAAGCACTATGATGAAACTGGCTCTCATGAGGACCGCCACAGGAATGAAAGACCCAGAGTTACCTCTGCTGCAGAGGATAAGTTCATTAGATTTAACTGCACCTCAGATTGAAGCACAAATAAATGCTTCACAGAGTTCAAGTAACAGACACATCTCAACAGCAACTGTTCAGAGGAGACTCTGTGAATCAGACCTTCATGGTCGAATTGCTGCAAAGAAACCACTACTAAAGGACACCAATAATAAGAAGAGACTTGCTTGGGTCAAGAAACACGAGCAATGGACATCAGACCGGATGGAAATCTGTGCTTTGATCTGATGAGTCCAAATAAGAGATTTCTGGTTCCAACCGCCGTGTCTTTGTGAGACGCAGAGCAGGTGAACGGATGATCTCAGCATGTGTGGTTCCAACCGTGAAGCATGAAGGAGGAGGTGTGGGGGTTGTTTGCTGGTGACACTGTCTGTGATTCATATATATATATATATATATATATTTTTTTATGCATCCTTTAATTAACCTTTTGTTTAACAAGGCAAGTCAGTTAAGAACAAATTCTTATTTACAATGAAGGCCTACACTGGTTAAACCTGGCCTACACTGGTAATTTCCGAGTGAGCAAACTATTTATTTACTCAAAACATCCATATAGATGAATTTTTATCTTTTTCTATGGCAGGCCACATTTTTTTTAAAGATTTGTACAAAAAAAAACGAATGAATGCAACTATGTCAAATTGCTTTGTGTTCTACTTGTAGCCCTGGTTGTCCAGAAAATAACATTGTAAAACACTTAATTGTGAGGTTTAATATAAGGGCAGATAAATGAAAGATAATGAAAAGCTGGGTTTCGGGACTGATGGGGTTAAATAAAACCGCTCTGAGATTTAACGATGCGTCTACGAAGGTACTAACGATAAACTTAGCCTTAAGATGCTTTTGGTAAACCGGGCTTGTCATTCCAAAAAAACGCTCCCCGCGTCACAATGGGATTCGATAAGTTCTAGCTTCCGTTGCTAGGGCTGTCGCTAGAACTTCCAAAACATGATTTAGCATGACAGGCCTTGTATAAGATTGTCCGCTAAATGACAAAAATGTAGAGGTCAAAGTTCATGAGTTGAAACTAGGTTCAAATAATTCTATGTAAGGACCACATGGTGGTGCTACGCGTCACACAAACTGCGTTAAAATATTGATATGCAATTTTACAGTGAACTGAAATATAAAGTTATCCATCTGTGGTTTAAAAACTCACGTTTTTTTTTTTAAAGATCATTGTTAGAATTGTCAGTTATGCAAATGAATATTTAATTTGTGAGCTATCACAGGAGTTAAGGTAACCTAATGCCTTAATATTGTGCATTATATCAAAGGTTTTGAGATTGTTGACACTATACAGGACAGGAGACCTCTAGGTTGAAATAATTTCCTTTAAACAGTTGAAACCTGTAGAAAGCTGATTCAGCGAGAATGTTTGAAGTAGACCAGAACTTTTAGGAGCAGCAGAGGTAACCTACTTAGCCAGCGGAGCCGGGGACATTGTTTTCCACTGACAATCATTCCTTTACCCTCATTTCTACACTCCTCCCCTGCAGACCACAGTGCCGTCTCAAATGGAACCCTATTCCTTACATAGTGCACTACTTTTTACTAGAGCCTTATGGACCCTCCTGACTAGAGCCCTATGGGTCCTGACCAGAACCTTATGGACCCTGACCATTACTCTATGGACACTCCTGACCAGAACTCTATGGACACTCCTGACCAGAACCCTATGGACCCTCCTGACCAGAACCCTATGGACCCTCCTGACCAGAACCCTATGGACCCTCCTGACCAGAACCCTATGGACCCTCCTGACCAGAACCCTATGGACCCTCCTGACCAGAACCCTATGGACCCTGACCATTACCCTATGGACCCTGGCCAAAAGTAATGATCTATACAGGGAATTGGGTGCCATTTTTGGGATGCATTATTTGGCGATATGTAAAATGTCATACGGAAATTATGATATAATATAGGCCAGCCTATGCTAATTAGACGTATTACTTACATAGTAGATGTAGCAATTACTTAATATAACATTCAACACGATATATAATGTTTTCAACATACAAGTTTGCGTATAGCTGGAATCTGATTGGACAGATTTCCTCATACCCTCGCTCGCACGTAAATCAGATGTTGTCAGACCGGTGTTGTTATTCTCCTGCTATCGAAGGAAAGGAAGAAGAATGTTTTTTCTGTTTCCTGTCCAAGTCCTAGTCTGCTGTATGATACTGACTGTGTTTCATTGATGCCTAGTCACTTTACCCTGCCGTCATGTACACATCTACCTCAAATACCTTATTATAATCTATCCTGATATGTCTAGTCACTTTACCCTGCCGTCATGTACACATCTACCTCAAATACCTTATTATAATCTATCCTGATATGTCTAGTCACTTTACCCTGCCTTCATGTACACATCTACCTCAAATACCTTATTATAATCTATCCTGATGCCTAGTCACTTTACCCTGCCTTCATGTACATATCTACCTGTAATACCTTATTATAATCTATCCTGATGTCTAGTCACTTTACCCTACCTTCAGGTACATATCTACCTGTAATACCTTATTATTATCTATCCTGATGCCTAGTCACTTTACCCTGCCTTCAGGTACATATCTACCTGTAATACCTTATTATAATCTATCCTGATGTCTAGTCACTTTACCCTGCCTTCAGGTACACATCTACCTCAAATACAGTACCTTGTACCTCTGCAGGTAGCCTAGTGGTTAGAGTGTAGAGGTGGCAGGTAGCCTAGTGGTTAGAGTGTAGAGGAGGCAGGTAGCCTAGTGGTTAGAGTGTAGAGGTGGCAGGTAGCCTAGTGGTTAGAGCATTGGACTAGTAACCGAAAGGTTGCAAAATCAAATCCCGGAGCTGACAAGGTTAAAATCTGTCATTCTGCCCCTGAACAGGCAGTTAACCCACTGTTCCTAGGCCGTCATTGAAAATAAGAATTTGTTCTTAACTGACTTGCCTAGTTAAATAAAGGTAAAATATTGATCTGGTACTCCCTGAATGTAGCTCCATTCTTGTGTATTTCATTTGGCTTACTTAGGGCTTGTAAGTAAAGTATACATCGATTGTATTGCACCTGACAAATAAATGTCAATTTGATTTGGGATCAACTTAATTAATGACCTATTATTGTTGTTATTGCTCTTATAGAGGCACAGCAGTCGAAAGGCCCTGCATCTCAGTGCAAGAGGCGTCACTACAGTCACAGGTTCGAATCCAGGCTGTATTCCATTTGTTCTTAACTGACTTGCCTAGTTAAAGAAATGTTACATTTCAAATAAATAAATAAAAATGAGTGAGAGGGAACATCCACGTAGCATTTTGTTGGACCGTGACTAATGTGTATTGTGTATCTATGACAAAAATAGACGTAATCTTGAATTATTGCTCACCTGATCTGCCTATTCATGTTATGACTACTGTAGTAGTATATGTGTTGATTATTAAGTATCATTCAGAGTAATTTATGTCTCTGGGCTGTCGTGTGTGTGTGTGCGTGTGTTAGCGTGCGTGTGTGTTAGCGTGCGTGCGTGTGTTAGCGTGCGTGCGTGTGTTAGCGTGCGTGCGTGTTAGCGTGCGTGCGTGTGTGTTAGCGTGTGTGTGTGTGTGTGTTAGCGTGCGTGTGTATGTGTGTTAGCGTGTGTGTGTTAGCATGCGTGTGTGTTAGCGTGCGTATGTGTTAGCGTGCGTGTGTGTGTGCGTTAGCGTGCGTGTGTGTGTGTTAGCGTGCGTGTGCATGTGCGTGTGTGTGTTAACGTGCGTGTGTGTGTGTGTGTGTTAGCTCACTCTGAGACCATGTCATGAGTCAGGTTCTAGAATTCTCTCTTGGTTCTTTCTGCTTTGTTCAGCTCTTCCCTTCTGCTCCATCCCAAATGGCACTGCATTCCCATAGGGCTTTGGTCAAAAGTGGTGAACTACACAGGCAATATAGGGTGTAATTTGGGACCTAACCTTCATCTACAGCAATGATCATTGCTGATATGTTTACTCCATGTTACTAATCAAACTATGTACAATCACTATTTATTATAAATAATAAATTAATGTACATTGTATATAAAATTTCATTCAATGTTCTATTTATGAATGACTTTTATAGAAAAAACATTCTGATGAATAAACGAATGTGTAATAAGCACCTTTTAGGCCAATAACTCAATTTGTGTTTAGTCTACATGTTAATGTAACTGTTAATAAACAGGTTATAGGTTCAGCAATATGTTAGGCAATGGCTACTGTCAAGTTAGCCTATCAAAGAACTACGTATTTGTATCCTATCCTCCCTTGACGAAACTAACTTCACGCTGTTTCTCCTTGCTATATCATACATTGGACAGGTTGTAGTGGTAGTGTGTGTATGGTAGTGTGTGTGTGTGTGTGTGTGTGGTAGTGTGTGTGTATGGTAGTGTGTGTGGTAGTGTGTGGTAGTGTGTGTATGGTAGTGTGTGTGTATGTGTGTGGTAGTGTGTGTGTATGGTAGTGGTAGTGTGTGTATGGTAGTGGTAGTGTGTGTGTGATAGTGTGTGTATGGTAGTGGTAGTGGTAGTGGTAGTGTGTGTGTGTGGTAGTGTGTGTGGTAGTGTGTGTATGGTAGTGGTAGTGTGTGTATGGTAGTGGTAGTGTGTGTGTGATAGTGTGTGTATGGTAGTGGTAGTGGTAGTGGTAGTGGTAGTGTGTGTGTGTGGTAGTGTGTGTGGTAGTGTGTGTATGGTAGAGTGTGTGTGTATGTGTGTGTGTATGGTAGTGGTAGTGTGTGTGTGTGTATGGTAGTGTGTGTGTGTGTGTGTGGTAGTGTGTGTATGGTAGAGTGTGTGTATGGTAGAGTGTGTGTGATAGTGTGTGTATGGTAGTGGTAGTGGTAGTGGTAGTGTGTGTGTGTGTATGGTAGTGTGTGTGTGTGTGTGTGGTAGTGTGTGTATGGTAGAGTGTGTGTATGGTAGAGTGTGTGTGATAGTGTGTGTATGGTAGTGGTAGTGGTAGTGGTAGTGTGTGTGGGGGGGAGGCTTGTTAGCGAGATAAACAAGCAGCCAGCCAGCAGCACAGAGCAGTCGGAGGAACATGGCGGCAGCACAGTCAGCTAGCAGTATGTCTGTTTCCCCTCAACGGAAGGTCAGACCGGGTTTAACACACGGCATTTAACACAACACAAGAGACGGAAAGTTACAAGTCGTAAGTACACCTGTGGGCTTTGGTTGTTTTTGCTGTGTGCGTGTGTGTTTTTTCTGGTGTGAATTTCGTGCCCACATTTCGTGAGTGATTCAATCTCGGTTGTGTGATGCAGTATTGATTAGCTTGGTTAGCCTGCTATGCGAGGCTGCCGACCACACTGCCAGCTACATAGACATCTTATACCTTCACACTTTACTGACTTCCTAAGTTGTTCCCTTGCAATTCTTGGCCCATTTTCACCAGTCGTTTTAAGGGCCTTGGCAGATATACAGTGTTTTTTTTTGGTTTGTTTGTTGCATGTGTAACACATGCATTGTGCACCGGGGAATATGTAGTATTTCTGACTGTGCTTGTTGTTCAGAGACTGAAGTTCACCGATTTCAATCGCGCTGATCTTCCAAGACTAGAAACCATTTATCTATCTACACCAGTGGACACAATGTTTTCAGACACCCTCTCCGTGGCTAGTTAACTGTTTGTTTTGTTGTTCATCCTGAATCACACTTACCTAACTATATAAATGACAATGGTAGTAACTAATTGGTTTTGACGTAATTCTCCCTTATATCAGTGACTTTGAAGTCAGCTTTCTTTCTGCACGGTATTTGGTTGCTTTGATGCAATGTCGCTCGGTGGCAAAGCTGCAACGTTACAACAGCGGTGTCCCGTTTCCCCCAACAGCGGTGTGCAACTGACAGACCTCCAGAGAAACACTGATGCTGAGTTCCTCTGGACTCTCACCAAGTCAGTCTAGTGATACATTTTGTGAAATATCCCCCCCCCCTCCACAGACTGTTTCGTTTTGAAGGAATGTAACAAATTGCTTGTCTTTTCTCTCTCGGGGGGGGGGGGGGGGGGGGGGGGGGGGGGGGGGCAGTAAATACCCCCCCCCCCCTCCTTTTTGTTATACACACACAAAATGTTAACCAAAAATGTGCCTTGCTTATTAAATATCAGACTGATTAGCCATGGTACCAGTCCTAAAGGTGCTCGCTGTAAAATCGTCTCTACCAGTAGATTGTTGAAGAAGAGGATATTTGACTTGACCAGTTCTGTTGGTGCTTTTGCCGGGATGAGAACAAATATACACAGTAAAGTGTTGTTTACTCAACTGTTTTGACAGGCTCTGTCACACTGTATTTTCCATCTCATGTGATGCACAATGTGGAAACATTTTGTAATTTTTTTATTTAGCCTTTATAGGCAAGGCAGTTAAGAACAAATTCTTACACAGTTTATGGATAGCCAGGTGCTCACTCAGACATAATTCACATATGAAGCATGTGTTTAGTGAGTCCTCCAGACCAGAGGCAGTAGGGATGACCAGGGATGTTCTCTGTTTAGTGAGTCCTCCAGATCAGAGGCAGTAGGGATGTTCTCTGTTTAGTGAGTCCTCCAGATCAGAGGCAGTAGGGATGTTCTCTGTTTAGTGAGTCCTCCAGATCAGAGGCAGTAGGGATGACCAGGGATGTTCTCTGTTTAGTGAGTCCTCCAGATCAGAGGCAGTAGGGATGTTCTCTGTTTAGTGAGTCCTCCAGATCAGAGGCAGTAGAGATGTTCTCTGTTTAGTGAGTCCTCCAGATTATAGGCAGTAGGGAGGACCAGGGATGTTCTCTGTTTAGTGAGTCCTCCAGATCAGAGGCAGTAGAGATGACCAGGGATGTTCTCTGTTTAGTGAGTCCGCCAGATCAGAGGCAGTAGGGAGGACCAGGGATGTTCTCTGTTTAGTGAGTCCTCCAGATCAGAGGCAGTAGGGATGACCAGGGATTTTCTCTGTTTAGTGAGTCCTCCAGATCAGAGGCAGTAGAGATGACCAGGGATGTTCTCTGTTTAGTGAGTTCTCCAGATCAGAGGCAGTAGGGATGACCAGGGATGTTCTCTTGAAAAGTGCGTGAACTGGACCATTTTCCTGTCCTGCTAAGCATTCAAGATGTATCAAGTACTTAATTTTTTTTTTTTTAGGAACGTAGTGGAGTAAAAGTAAATAGTGACTGAAAGTACAAATACTACCAAAAAACCTACTTCAGTAGTACTTCAAAGGCTTTTTACTTCAGTAGTACTTTAAAGGGTTTTTACTTAAGTACCTCACACCACTGACTTTAGGTCTGTGCGTCGGTTAAGTGTTGTTGACATGCGTGAATTGCATCGGTATTTAACCGATATACAGGCCAGCATACTGAAAGCTGGTCTTAATAACACTATTCTGTGGACATTTCGTCTCAGATGATGTCCTACATAAGGACCAACAAAAACAAACAGTGGACAACAGGTAAAGTACGTTCAAATGAAGTGTATTCAATATTCTTCCTTGTAATGGGAAGATGCACTACATGTTTAAGACGAGAGGAGTCTTCCACTCTCACCGAGCATGGTGGCGACACAGTAAAGAGAGAATGCCTGTTATAGAAGTAGCGGTCCTTGTACCTAGCATTGAGCATGGTGGAGACACAGTAAAGAGGCTCAGAGAGAATGCCTGTTATAGAAGTAGTGGTCCTTGTACCTAGCATCGAGCATGGTGGAGACACAGTAAAGAGAGAATGCCTGTTATAGAAGTAGTGGTCCTTGTACCTAGCATCCAGCATGGTGGAGACACAGTAAAGAGAGAATGCCTGTTATAGAAGTAGTGGTCCTTGTACCTAGCATCGAGCATGGTGGAGACACAGTAAAGAGGCTCAGAGAGAATGCCTGTTATAGAAGTAGTGGTCCTTGTACCTAGCATCGGGCATGGTGGAGACACAGTAAAGAGGCTCAGAGAGAATGCCTGTTATAGAAGTAGTGGTCCTTGTACATAGCATCGAGCATGGTGGCGACACAGTAAAGAGGCTCAGAGAGAATGCCTGTTATAGAAGTAGTGGTCCTTGTACCTAGCATCCAGCATGGTGGAGACACAGTAAAGAGAGAATGCCTGTTATAGAAGTAGTGGTCCTTGTACCTAGCATCCAGCATGGTGGAGACACAGTAAAGAGAGAATGCCTGTTATAGAAGTAGTGGTCCTTGTACCTAGCATCGAGCATGGTGGAGACACAGTAAAGAGGCTCAGAGAGAATGCCTGTTATAGAAGTAGTGGTCCTTGTACCTAGCATCGGGCATGGTGGAGACACAGTAAAGAGGCTCAGAGAGAATGCCTGTTATAGAAGTAGTGGTCCTTGTACATAGCATCGAGCATGGTGGCGACACAGTAAAGAGGCTCAGAGAGAATGCCTGTTATAGAAGTAGTGGTCCTTGTACATAGCATCGAGCATGGTGGAGACACAGTAAAGAGGCTCAGAGAGAATGCCTGTTATAGAAGTAGTGGTCCTTGTACATAGCATCGAGCATGGTGGCGACACAGTAAAGAGGCTCAGAGAGAATGCCTGTTATAGAAGTAGTGGTCCTTGTACCTAGCATGGAGCATGGTGGCGACACAGTAAAGAGGCTCAGAGAGAATGCCTGTTATAGAAGTAGTGGTCCTTGTACATAGCATCGAGCATGGTGGAGACACAGTAAAGAGAGAATGCCTGTTATAGAAGTAGTGGTCCTTGTACCTAGCATCGAGCATGGTGGAGACACAGTAAAGAGGCTCAGAGAGAATGCCTGTTAAAGAAGTAGTGGTCCTTGTACATAGCATCGAGCATGGTGGAGACACAGTAAAGAGAGAATGCCTGTTATAGAAGTAGTGGTCCTTGTACCTAGCATTGAGCATGGTGGTGACACAGTAAAGAGGCTCAGAGAGAATGCCTGTTATAGAAGTATCTGTCCTTGTACCTAGCATCGAGCATGGTGGAGACACAGTAAAGAGGCTCAGAGAGAATGCCTGTTATAGAAGTATCGGTCCTTGTACCTAGCATCGAGCATGGTGGAGACACAGTAAAGAGGCTCAGAGAGAATGCCTGTTATAGAAGTATCGGTCCTTGTACCTAGCATCGAGCATGGTGGAGACACAGTAAAGAGAGAATGCCTGTTATAGAAGTATCGGTCCTTGTACCTAGCATCGAGCATGGTGGAGACACAGTAAAGAGGCTCAGAGAGAATGCCTGTTATAGAAGTAGTGGTCCTTGTACCTAGCATCGAGCATGGTGGAGACACAGTAAAGAGGCTCAGATAGAATGCCTGTTATAGAAGTAGTGGTCCTTGTACATAGCATCGAGCATGGTGGCGACACAGTAAAGAGGCTCAGAGAGAATGCCTGTTAAATAAGTATCGGTCCTTGTACCTAGCATCGAGCATGGTGGAGACACAGTAAAGAGGCTCAGAGAGAATGCCTGTTATAGAAGTAGTGGTCCTTGTACCTAGCATTGAGCATGGTGGTGACACAGTAAAGAGGCTCAGAGAGAATGCCTGTTATAGAAGTAGTGGTCCTTGTACCTAGCATCGAGCATTGTGGAGACACAGTAAAGAGAGAATGCCTGTTAAAGAAGTAGCAGTCCTTGTACCTAGCATTGAGCATGGTGGTGACACAGTAAAGAGGCTCAGAGAGAATGCCTGTTATAGAAGTAGTGGTCCTTGTACCTAGCATCGAGCATGGTGGAGACACAGTAAAGAGGCTCAGAGAGAATGCCTGTTATAGAAGTATCGGTCCTTGTACCTAGCATCGAGCATGGTGGAGACACAGTAAAGAGGCTCAGAGAGAATGCCTGTTAAAGAAGTAGTGGTCCTTGTACCTAGCATCGAGCATGGTGGCGACACAGTAAAGAGAGAATGCCTGTTATAGAAGTAGTGGTCCTTGTACCTAGCACCGAGCATGGTGGCGACACAGTAAAGAGAGAATGCCTGTTATAGAAGTAGTGGTCCTTGTACCTAGCATCCAGCATGGTGGAGACACAGTAAAGAGAGAATGCCTGTTAAAGAAGTAGTGGTCCTTGTACCTAGCATCCAGCATGGTGGAGACACAGTAAAGAGAGAATGCCTGTTAAAGAAGTAGCGGTCCTTGTACCTAGCATCGAGCATGGTGGAGACACAGTAAAGAGGCTCAGAGAGAATGCCTGTTATAGAAGTAGTGGTCCTTGTACCTAGCATCAAGCATGGTGGAGACACAGTAAAGAGGCTCAGAGAGAATGCCTGTTATAGAAGTAGTGGTCCTTGTACCTAGCATCCAGCATGGTGGAGACACTGTAAAGAGGCTCATAGAGAATGCCTGTTAAAGAAGTAGCGGTCCTTGTACCTAGCATCAAGCATGGTGGCGACACTGTAAAGAGGCTCAGAGAGAATGCCTGTTATAGAAGTAGTGGTCCTTGTACCTAGCATCCAGCATGGTGGCGACACAGTAAAGAGGCTCAGAGAGAATGCCTGTTATAGAAGTAGTGGTCCTTGTACCTAGCATCCAGCATGGTGGCGACACAGTAAAGAGGCTCAGAGAGAATGCCTGTTATAGAAGTAGTGGTCCTTGTACCTAGCATCGAGCATGGTGGAGACACAGTAAAGAGGCTCAGAGAGAATGCCTGTTATAGAAGTAGTGGTCCTTGTACCTAGCATCCAGCATGGTGGTGACACTGTAAAGAGGCTCAGAGAGAATGCCTGTTAAAGAAGTAGCGGTCCTTGTACCTAGCATGGAGCATGGTGGCGACACAGTAAAGAGGCTCAGAGAGAATGCCTGTTATAGAAGTAGTGGTCCTTGTACCTAGCATCGAGCATGGTGGAGACACAGTAAAGAGGCTCAGAGAGAATGCCTGTTATAGAAGTAGTGGTCCTTGTACCTAGCATCCAGCATGGTGGCGACACTGTAAAGAGGCTCAGAGAGAATGCCTGTTAAAGAAGTAGCGGTCCTTGTACCTAGCATGGAGCATGGTGGCGACACAGTAAAGAGGCTCAGAGAGAATGCCTGTTAAAGAAGTAGCGGTCCTTGTACATAGCATCGAGCATGGTGGAGACACAGTAAAGAGGCTCAGAGAGAATGCCTGTTATAGAAGTAGTGGTCCTTGTACATAGCATTGAGCATGGTGGCGACACTGTAAAGAGAGAATGCCTGTTATAGAAGTAGCAGTCCTTGTACCTAGCATCCAGCATGGTGGCGACACTGTAAAGAGAATGTCAATGAATCGCTTGTTCACAGTGTTGGCGGTTTTGTTGATCAGGCTTTTCAATGCCATGACAGTCTGCTGCAGACACAGTCCATCTGCTTATTTCACCAGTCAGTTGTTTTGAATGGAGCTAGCTAGGTGTTTTCATGTTCCCAACATGTTCTCAAAATGCCATTGAAATGGCAGCAGCGGTATGACAACCAGCACGTTCATGAGCATGAAATACGGCTTTCCTCAGTACGAGATACTTGTTGACCCACTGTGCTGTCAGACTCCGCATGCTCACGTGGCTGATATCGCTGGTCCAAATGTCAGTCATGAAGCTATTAGCAGTGATGCTATCACTGTGTAACTCCGGTAGGGCAACATCTGAAAAATAACGCCTACTTGCTAGTGTGTACCGATGCTCGACCAATTGGCGAAAACCAACATCCACGACTGTAAGGGATTCCGTCCTCCTCGTCCGAAGAGGAGAGGCGAGGAGGATCGGAGGACCAATATGCGGTGTGGTTAAAGTTCATGGTTCTTTAAATCAGAGAAACTATACATGAACAGAATACAAAACAATATACGTGAAAACCCGAAAACAGTCCCGTGTGGCACTGACACAGGAGCCAACCACCCACCAAATACTCAAAGAATATGGCTGCCTAAATATGGTTCCCAGTCAGAGACAACGATAAACACCTGCCTCTGATTGAGAACCACTCTAGGCAACCATAGACTTACCTAGACAACTACACTGAACACAACCCCATGAATCTAATAAACCCCTAGACAAGACGACACACAATAAAATCACCCATGTCACACCCTGGACTAACCAAAATATTAAAGAAAACACAGATAACTAAGGCCATTATCTTGGCGTTAGTGGATTTCTTCTTTTGAGTTGTCTCGCTGAAATTTTAGTACTCTTTTAAAAATGACTGCTCGACTTGTTGACTGCTCGATCCACACAGCAGACATTGTGGGCCAGGTTAGGAATGCTGTGTTGCACGTGTAGCGCCAAATATTACATGGTGTCACGTTATTATGATTATATTATTATATTATATATATTATATAGGTATTATATATTATATAGGTATTATATATTATATAGGTATTATATATTATATATATTATATAGGTATTATATATTATATAGGTATTATATATTATATAGGTATTATATATTATATAGGTATTATATATTATATAGGTATTATATATTATGTAGGTATTATATATTATATAGGTATTATATATTATATAGGTATTATATATTATATAGGTATTATATATTATATATATTATATAGGTATTATATATTATATAGGTATTATATATTATATATATTATATAGGTATTATATATTATATAGGTATTATATATTATATATATTATATAGGTATTATATATTATATATATTATATAGATATTATATATTATATAGGTATTATATATTATGTAGGTATTATATATTATATATATTATATAGGTATTATATATATTATATAGGTATTATATATTATATATATTATGTAGGTATTATATATTATATATATTATATAGGTATTATATATTATATATATTATATAGGTATTATATATTATGTAGGTATTATATATTATATATATTATATAGGTATTATATATTATATATATTATATAGGTATTATATATTATATATATTATATAGATATTATATATTATATAGGTATTATATATTATGTAGGTATTATATATTATATATATTATATAGGTATTATATATATTATATAGGTATTATATATTATATATATTATGTAGGTATTATATATTATATATATTATATAGGTATTATATATTATATATATTATATAGGTATTATATATATTATATAGGTATTATATATTATATAGGTATTATATATTATATATATTATGTAGGTATTATATATTATATAGGTATTATATATTATATATATTATATAGGTATTATATATTATGTAGGTATTATATATTATATATATTATGTAGGTATTATATATTATATATATTATATAGGTATTATATATTATATATATTATATAGGTATTATATATTATATAGGTATTATATATTATGTAGGTATTATATATTATATATATTATATAGGTATTATATATTATATAGGTATTATATATTATATATATTATATAGGTATTATATATTATATAGGTATTATATATTATATATATTATATAGGTATTATATATTATATATATTATATAGGTATTATATATTATATAGGTATTATATATTATATATATTATATAGGTATTATATATTATATAGGTATTATATATTATATATATTATGTAGGTATTATATATTATATATATTATATAGGTATTATATATTATATAGGTATTATATATTATATATATTATATAGGTATTATATATTATATAGGTATTATATATTATATATATTATGTAGGTATTATATATTATATATATTATATAGGTATTATATATTATATAGGTATTATATATTATATAGGTATTATATATTATATATATTATATAGGTATTATATATTATATATATTATATAGGTATTATATATTATATATATTATATAGGTTTTATATATTATATAGGTATTATATATTATATATATTATATAGGTATTATATATTATATAGGTATTATATATTATATATATTATGTAGGTATTATATATTATATATATTATATAGGTATTATATATTATATAGGTATTATATATTATATAGGTATTATATATTATATATATTATATAGGTATTATATATTATATATATTATATAGGTATTATATATTATATATATTATATAGGTATTATATATTATATAGGTATTATATATTATATAGGTATTATATATTATATATATTATGTAGGTATTATATATTATATATATTATATAGGTATTATATATTATATAGGTATTATATATTATATAGGTATTATATATTATATATATTATATAGGTATTATATATTATATATATTATATAGGTATTATATATTATATATATTATATAGGTATTATATATTATATAGGTATTATATATTATATATATTATATAGGTATTATATATTATATAGGTATTATATATTATATATATTATGTAGGTATTATATATTATATATATTATATAGGTATTATATATTATATAGGTATTATATATTATATAGGTATTATATATTATATAGGTATTATATATTATATATATTATATAGGTATTATATATTATATATATTATATAGGTATTATATATTATATATATTATATAGGTATTATATATTATATATATTATATAGGTATTATATATTATATATATTATATAGGTATTATATATATTATATAGGTATTATATATTATATAGGTATTATATATTATATATATTATATAGGTATTATATATATTATGTAGGTATTATATATTATATAGGTATTATATATTATATATATTATGTAGGTATTATATATTATATAGGTATTATATATTATATATATTATATAGGTATTATATATATTATATAGGTATTATATATTATATAGGTATTATATATTATATATATTATATAGGTATTATATATATTATGTAGGTATTATATATTATATAGGTATTATATATTATATATATTATGTAGGTATTATATATTATGTAGGTATTATATATTATATATATTATGTAGGTTATATATATTATATATATTATGTAGGTTATATATATTATATAGGTATTATATATTATATATATTATGTAGGTATTATATATATTATATAGGTATTATATATTATATATATTATGTAGGTTATATATATTATATAGGTATTCACAGTAGCGTTGACATCGGTTTTTAACATCAGAGTTAAACTAGACATCGGGCCGATACCGATGATGTCATTTTTAGCTAATATCGTCCGATTCCGTTATGTTCATCTATATATCGTGCATCCCTAGTGCCTAGGTGATTAGATGTTGAAATAGTGGAGGCAGCGCTTGTTTTCTTTGTGACTTCACCACTCCTTGGTTCTAAATCAGTAGTTGTTTAGCCGTCCGAAATTGTGGGAAACATTTACTTGCTGTAGGTCATGTAACTGTTTGCTACATTCAATATGTTTTGAGGAATTCCCTGCACAGAGGTCGCTCTCCGGTTTTGTGATGAAACAAAGGTGTGGTTGAATTTATTCTG
Organism: Oncorhynchus mykiss; assembly: GCF_057628025.1. Classification (NCBI taxonomy): domain Eukaryota; kingdom Metazoa; phylum Chordata; class Actinopteri; order Salmoniformes; family Salmonidae; genus Oncorhynchus; species Oncorhynchus mykiss. The sequence goes on from NC_143032.1 coordinate 5,345,025, forward strand.
CCACTGTGTCATTCTTATTGTCTCGACCCTTTAGGTCTACATATCACGGTGTCAAGGTATATGAATTAACAGGTTATAGAGAACACAACACCATTTATCACAACACACAGGATATGTTATGGCTTTGTCTCCGTTGGCTTGGCTACACCAGTGCTAAAAAAATGAAATGTTTTACCCGGTTTCACTGCATATCTTTCATATCAGCAATTATTATTTTTTAACAAAGGTTAAATTACTAAACACATTTTTTTGGGGGGGATAGGGTTCCCACATGGCCATTTCTCCATGTTTTCAGCGCTTGTTTTTATTTAACTAGGCAAGTCAGTTAACGGTGTTTTACAGTGTTTTTAAAAAGGACTGCAGCCGACAGTATTTTTTCAGTGGCAAAGTATTGGTGGCGTCCATCTTTCGTTTTACACACAGGGCTCTCGAGAGGCGCAGCGGTCTGAGGCACTGCATCTCATTGCTAGAGGCGTCACTAGAGGCCCTGGTTCAATTTCAGGCTGTATCACAACCGGCCGTGATTGGGAGTCCCATAGGGCGGCGCACAATTGGCCCAGCGTCGTCCGGTTTTGGCCGGGGTAGGCCGTCATCTGATTTACAATGACGGCCTACACCCACCAATACTTTTGTCACTGAAAAATACTGTCGCCTGCAGTCCTTTTAAAAACACGGTAAAACACAGAGCAGTAAGTGTATGTTTTGCATTTGTGAAATTGTTTTGATATGAAGGATGTTTCTAGAACCGTGTCACGTTTTAGATGGAGTATTTGTCTGTTTTTGGCTTCCAGAGACAATTCACCTTTAAACAGAACATGTAAGGTCCTTGGCCTAGAAAGGGTTAGGCTCCTCTAGTCCATTACTGGGCTAGGTATGGGTATAAAAAAAACAAAAAAAAAACATGGCTAATTAAAATCCACCTAGTCATGATTCCTGCATCTTCCCAGACCCTGTAACCAAAATACAGGTAACAGAGTCTGTGTGAATGGTTCTCTGCTCTCCCCCCTCCCCCTCCAGGTAAATTCATTAACACCTCTCTAATTTGAAATGCAAACACCCCCCTGTTCATTTCATGACCCCTCCCCCTCTCCACCACACCTTCCAATTTGCCAGTTACTCACTGATTTGAATAAAAAGGGGCTGACCTGCAAGGTAAGTGGTCCAATACTAGGTCTGTTTAATAGAGGGTCGTATAAACTTTGCTATATATATATTTATATTATTTTTTCTTACAGGTAACATTACCACATCTTCTCTCTGAAATGGGTACAAGGGAGTCAATAGTACTATGTACATTTTAGGAGGATGAAGCGGGTTTTCGAAAGACCGATTTTTACAATCTACCCCGGTGTTGTTATAACGTGTATAGTGACAGTGGTGGATGTTCTCATGTCTCGCTGAACCTGTTTTACATCAAGGGCTGATTTTACATGGTACCGGGCACACCTCCCCTTTTCATGGAGTTGTGCAATTTCATTTTATTGATGTTTTTTTTTGTTGGCTGCTGAGTCGGCCTACTTTCCATGTTTTATATGAGACACCAGCCTCATATGAATCCTTAGTATTGATTTTAATGAACATATCTGTAAGGTCCCTCAGTCGATCGGTGAATTTCATACACAGATTCAACCACAAAGACCAGGGAGGTTTTCCATTGCCTTGCAAAGAAGGGCACCTATTGGTAGATGGAGAAAAATCTAATCAAACAGACATTTAATATCCCTTTGAGCATGGTGAAGTTATAAATTACACTTTGGAATGGTGTCTCAATACACCCAGTCACTACAAAGATACAGGCGTCCTTCCTAACTCAGTTGCCGGAGAGGAAGGAAACCACTCTGGGATTTTCACCATGAGGCCAATGAGAACTTTAAAACGGTTCCAGAGTTTAATGTCTGTGATAGGAGACAACTGAGGATGGATCAACAACATTGTAGTTTCTCCACAATACTAACTTAAATGACAGAGTGAAAAGAAAGAAGCAAGTACATAACAAATTTGGAAACTCATTGAACGAACAGATTTACTACATGGAACAACAAATAGTAAAAAAAAAAATATCTAAATGAAGCTTTTTCTGAAGCGACTATCCTATATCTGAGTAATAGAAGAAAGATCAGGATGTAGAGATTTGTTTTATTTATTTATTTATTTTAGTGCCTAAATTATCTCTATATATACTTCCATTATATGTATTTTTTAAAACTGTCACCGGGGACCTTGTGGGGCTTGATGAGGTCATATTGGTGTCCAAACTGTTCAGACACGACACGCAGAGGTTGACAGAAGATGGCTGTACCGACTTCAGACACGAGGCCTGTGAAGCTTGTTTTAGGGGTCGTAGAGCAAAACGGAGAACGCCGTTGTATTCGCGAGAGTCATAATAGTTTTAATTTTTTTTTTAGGCCAAACTGCTACAGATGTTTTCGTGAGATTTTTTTTTGGGGGGGGGTGGATGTCTCATGCTCTAGTTCTC
>NC_143032.1:5352500-5367500 GCF_057628025.1 Oncorhynchus mykiss
AAACTTCTAACCCACTGGGAATGTGATGAAAGTAATAAAAGCTTTAAACAAATCATTCTCTCTACTAACATTTCACATTCTTAGGATAACCACTTTATTTTAACTGACTTTTAAGACAGGGAATTTTTACTAGGATTAAATGTCAGGAATTGTGAAAAATGTAGTTTAAATGTATTTGGCTAAGGTGTATGTAAACTTCAGACTTCAACTGTATACACCTTGAGCCCCAATGCATTATTATAGTTATTTTTCATTTTATTTTACCTTTATTTAACTAGGCAAGTCAGTTTAGAACAAATTCCTATTTTCAATGACGGCCTAGGAACAGTGGGTTAACTGCCTTGTTCAGGGGCAGAATAACAGATTTTAACCTTGTCAGCTCGGGGGTTTGAACTTGCAACCTTCCGGCTACTAGTCCAACGCTCTAACCACTAGGCTACCCTGCCACTCCATTATTATACTTATTATTATAGTGCATGCTATTTCAATTCATTGTTGCTTTGCTTTCATTGAGAAATTGAGAATTGCAATGAATTTATGTGCTGTGGTTCTATATGTTTGTCTTTGTCTCAGCATGCTGGATTCAGGATGGGGTTACTCAATGATCCGTGGGTGAATTTTGTTCCTGCGTCTGGCATTGGTTTTGGCTCACTGTGTGTGTGTTACCTGTGACTAGTGTGCAGTGACGATTGCTTTGCAACTCTTGTTGACAGGTCTGCGTGACAAATTAATGCTCGGGTCACCACAAGACTGACTGGTGTAACAATACGATTGTTCTCACTCTCACTGTCTGACTGGCTGGCTGGCTGACTGGCTGACTGACTGGCTGACTGACTGACTGGCTGACTGACTGAATTAGTGCTATTAGTGCTGCTGCTGCTAGTACTGCTATTAGTGCTGCTATTAGTGCTGCTAGTACTGCTATTAGTACTGCTATTAGTGCTGCTATTACTGCTGCTGCTGCTAGTACTGCTATTAGTACTGCTATTAGTACTGCTATTAGTACTGCTATTAGTACTGCTATTAGTGCTGCTATTAGTGCTGCTGCTGCTAGTACTGCTATTAGTACTGCTATTAGTGCTGATATTAGTACTGCTATTAGTGCTGCTGCTGCTAGTACTGCTATTAGTGCTGCTAGTACTGCTATTAGTACTGCTATTAGTGCTGCTATTAGTACTGCTATTAGTACTGCTATTAGTGCTGCTATTAGTGCTGCTAGTACTGCTATTAGTGCTGCTATTAGTACTGCTATTAGTGCTGCTATTAGTACTGCTATTAGTACTGCTATTAGTGCTGCTATTAGTACTGCTATTAGTGCTGCTGCTGCTAGTACTGCTATTAGTACTGCTATTAGTACTGCTATTAGTGCTGCTGATGCTAATACTGCTATTAGTACTAGTATGAGTACTGCTATTTGTACTGATATTAGTGCTGCTATTAGTGCTGCTATTAGTACTGCTATTAGTGCTGCTATTAATGCTGCTGCTGCTAGTACTGCTATTAGTGCTGCTGCTAGTACTGCTATTAGTACTGCTATCATTACTGTTATTAGTACTGCTATTAGTGCTGCTATTAGTGCTGCTGCTGCTAGTACTGCTATTAGTACTGCTATTACTACTGCTATGAGTACTGCTATTAGTACTGCTATTTGTACTGCTATTTGTACTGCTATTAGTACTGCTATTAGTGCTGCTATTAGTACTGCTATTAGTACTGCTATGAGCATTGCTATGAGTACTGCTATTTGTACTGCTATTAGTACTGCTATTAGTGCTGCTAGTACTGCTATTATTGCTATTACTACTGCTATTAGTACTGCTATTAGTACTGCTATGAGTACTGCTATTTGTACTGATATTAGTACTGCTATTTGTACTGCTAGTGCTGCTGCTGCTAGTACTGCTATTAGTGCTGCTATTAGTGCTGCTGCTAGTACTGCTATTAGTACTGCTATTATTACTGTTATTAGTACTGCTATTAGTGCTGCTATTAGTGCTGCTGCTAGTACTGCTATTAGTACTGCTATTATTACTGTTATTAGTACTGCTATTAGTGCTGCTGCTGCTAGTACTGCTATTAGTACTGCTATTAGTACTGCTATGAGTACTGCTATTTGTACTGATATTAGTACTGCTATTAGTACTGCTATTAGTGCTGCTATTAGTACTGCTATTAGTGCTGCTGCTGCTAGTACTGCTATTAGTACTGCTATTAGTACTGCTATTAGTGCTGCTGATGCTAATACTGCTATTAGTACTAGTATGAGTACTGCTATTTGTACTGATATTAGTGCTGCTATTAGTGCTGCTATTAGTACTGCTATTAGTGCTGCTATTAATGCTGCTGCTGCTAGTACTGCTATTAGTGCTGCTATTTGTACTGATATTAGTACTGCTATTTGTACTGCTATTTGTACTGCTATTAGTACTGCTATTAGTGCTGCTATTAGTACTGCTATTAGTACTGCTATGAGTACTGCTATGAGTACTGCTATGAGTACTGCTATTTGTACTGATATTAGTACTGCTATTAGTACTGCTATTAGTGCTGCTAGTACTGCTATTAGCGCTATTAGTACTGCTATTAGTACTGCTATTACTACTGCTATTAGTACTGCTATTAGTACTGCTATTAGTGCTGCTAGTACTGCTATTAGTACTGCTATGAGTACTGCTATTTGTACTGCTATTAGTACTGCTATTAGTGCTGCTGCTGCTAGTACTGCTATTAGTGCTGCTATTAGTGCTGCTGCTAGTACTGCTATTAGTACTGCTATTATTACTGTTATTAGTACTGCTATTAGTACTGCTATTTGTACTGATATTAGTACTGCTATTTGTACTGCTATTAGTACTGCTGTTAGTGCTGCTGCTGCTAGTACTGCTATTAGTGCTGCTGCTAGTACTGCTATTATTACTGCTATTATTACTGTTATTAGTGCTGCTATTAGTGCTGCTATTAGTGCTGCTATTAGTGCTGCTATTAGTACTGCTATTAGTGCTGCTATTAGTACTGCTATTAGTACTGCTATTAGTGCTGCTATTAGTACTGCTATTAGTACTGCTATTAGTGCTGCTGCTGCTAGTTCTGCTATTAGTACTGCTATTAGTACTGCTATTAGTGCTGCTATTAGTGCTGCTGCTAATACTGCTATTAGTGCTGCTATTAGTACTGCTATTAGTACTGCTATTAGTGCTGATATTAGTGCTGCTGCTGTTAGTACTGCTATTAGTACTGCTATTAGTACTGCTATTAGTGCTGCTATTAGTGCTGCTGCTAATACTGCTATGAGTACTGCTATTAGTACTGCTATTAGTACTGCTATTAGTGCTGCTATTAGTGCTGCTATTAGTACTGCTTTTAGTGCTGCTGCTGCTAGTTCTGCTATTAGTGCTGCTGCTAATACTGCTATGAGTACTGCTATTAGTACTGCTATTAGTACTGCTATTAGTGCTGCTATTAGTACTGATATTAGTGCTGCTGCTGCTAGTACTGCTATTAGTACTGCTATTAGTACTGCTATTAGTGCTGCTATTAGTGCTGCTGCTAATACTGCTATGAGTACTGCTATTAGTACTGCTATTAGTACTGCTATTAGTGCTGCTATTAGTGCTGCTATTAGTACTGCTATTAGTGCTGCTGCTGCTAGTTCTGCTATTAGTGCTGCTGCTAATACTGCTATGAGTACTGCTATGAGTACTGCTATTAGTACTGCTATTAGTGCTGCTATTAGTACTGCTATTAGTACTGCTATTAGTGCTGATATTAGTGCTGCTGCTGCTAGTACTGCTATTAGTACTGCTATTAGTACTGCTATTAGTGCTGCTATTAGTGCTGCTGCTAATACTGCTATGAGTACTGCTGCTAGTACTGCTATTAGTACTGCTATTAGTGCTGCTATTAGTGCTGCTATTAGTACTGCTATTAGTGCTGCTATTAGTACTGCTATTAGTGCTGCTATTAGTACTGCTATTAGTACTGCTATTAGTGCTGCTGCTGCTAGTACTGCTATTAGTACTGCTATTAGTGCTGCTATTAGTGCTGCTGCTAATACTGCTATGAGTACTGCTATTAGTACTGCTATTAGTGCTGCTATTAGTACTGCTATTAGTGCTGCTGCTGCTAGTTCTGCTATTAGTGCTGCTGCTAATACTGCTATGAGTACTGCTATGAGTACTGCTATTAGTACTGATATTAGTGCTGCTATTAGTACTGCTATTAGTACTGCTATTAGTGCTGATATTAGTGCTGCTGCTGCTAGTACTGCTATTAGTACTGCTATTAGTACTGCTATTAGTGCTGCTATTAGTGCTGCTGCTAATACTGCTATGAGTACTGCTGCTAGTACTGCTATTAGTACTGCTATTAGTGCTGCTATTAGTGCTGCTATTAGTACTGCTATTAGTGCTGCTATTAGTGCTGCTGCTAGTACTGCTATTAGTACTGCTATTAGTACTGCTATTAGTGCTGCTATTAGTGCTGATATTAGTGCTGCTGCTGCTAGTACTGCTATTAGTACTGCTATTAGTACTGCTATTAGTGCTGCTATTAGTGCTGCTGCTAATACTGCTATGAGTACTGCTATTAGTACTGCTATTAGTACTGCTATTAGTGCTGCTATTAGTACTGCTATTAGTACTGCTATTAGTGCTGCTATTAGTGCTGCTGCTAATACTGCTATGAGTACTGCTATTAGTACTGCTATTAGTACTGCTATTAGTGCTGCTATTAGTACTGCTATTAGTACTGCTATTAGTACTGCTATTAGTGCTGCTATTAGTGCTGCTGCTAATACTGCTATGAGTGCTGCTATTAGTACTGCTATTAGTACTGTTATTAGTGCTGCTATTAGTACTGCTATTAGTACTGCTATTAGTGCTGCTATTAGTGCTGCTGCTAATACTGCTATGAGTACTGCTATTAGTACTGCTATTAGTACTGCAGCTAATACTGCTATGAGTACTGCTATTAGTACTGCTATTAGTACTGCTATTAGTGCTGCTATTAGTACTGCTATTAGTACTGCTATTAGTGCTGCTATTAGTGCTGCTGCTAATACTGCTATGAGTACTGCTATTAGTACTGCTATTAGTACTGCTATTAGTGCTGCTATTAGTGCTGCTATTAGTACTGCTATTAGTGCTGCTGCTGCTAGTTCTGCTATTAGTGCTGCTGCTAATACTGCTATGAGTACTGCTATGAGTACTGCTATTAGTACTGCTATTAGTACTGCTATTAGTGCTGCTATTAGTACTGCTATTAGTACTGCTATTAGTGCTGATATTAGTGCTGCTGCTGCTAGTACTGCTATTAGTACTGCTATTAGTACTGCTATTAGTGCTGCTATTAGTGCTGCTGCTAATACTGCTATGAGTACTGCTGCTAGTACTGCTATTAGTACTGCTATTAGTGCTGCTATTAGTACTGCTATTAGTGCTGCTATTAGTACTGCTATTAGTGCTGCTATTAGTACTGCTATTAGTACTGCTATTAGTGCTGCTGCTGCTAGTACTGCTATTAGTACTGCTATTAGTACTGCTATTAGTACTGCTATTAGTGCTGCTATTAGTGCTGCTGCTAATACTGCTATGAGTACTGCTATTAGTACTGCTATTAGTGCTGCTATTAGTACTGCTATTAGTGCTGCTGCTGCTAGTTCTGCTATTAGTGCTGCTGCTAATACTGCTATGAGTACTGCTATGAGTACTGCTATTAGTACTGCTATTAGTACTGATATTAGTGCTGCTATTAGTACTGCTATTAGTACTGCTATTAGTGCTGATATTAGTGCTGCTGCTGCTAGTACTGCTATTAGTACTGCTATTAGTACTGCTATTAGTGCTGCTATTAGTGCTGCTGCTAATCTTGCTTTGAGTACTGCTGCTAGTACTGCTATTAGTACTGCTATTAGTGCTGCTATTAGTGCTGCTATTAGTACTGCTATTAGTGCTGCTATTAGTGCTGCTGCTAGTACTGCTATTAGTACTGCTATTAGTACTGCTATTAGTGCTGCTATTAGTGCTGATATTAGTGCTGCTGCTGCTAGTACTGCTATTAGTACTGCTATTAGTACTGCTATTAGTGCTGCTATTAGTGCTGCTGCTAATACTGCTATGAGTACTGCTATTAGTACTGCTATTAGTACTGCTATTAGTGCTGCTATTAGTACTGCTATTAGTGCTGCTATTAGTGCTGCTGCTAATACTGCTATGAGTACTGCTATTAGTACTGCTATTAGTACTGCTATTAGTGCTGCTATTAGTACTGCTATTAGTACTGCTATTAGTGCTGCTATTAGTGCTGCTGCTAATACTGCTATGAGTGCTGCTATTAGTACTGCTATTAGTACTGCTATTAGTGCTGCTATTAGTACTGCTATTAGTGCTGCTATTAGTGCTGCTGCTAATACTGCTATGAGTACTGCTATTAGTACTGCTATTAGTACTGCAGCTAATACTGCTATGAGTACTGCTATTAGTACTGCTATTAGTACTGCTATTAGTGCTGCTATTAGTACTGCTATTAGTACTGCTATTAGTGCTGCTATTAGTGCTGCTGCTAATACTGCTATGAGTACTGCTATTAGTACTGCTATTAGTACTGCTATTAGTGCTGCTATTAGTGCTGCTGCTGCTAGTTCTGCTATTAGTGCTGCTATTAGTGCTGCTGCTGCTAGTACTGGTGCTAGTACTGCTATTAGTACTGCGGCTAATACTGCTATTAGTGCTGCTATTAGTGCTGCTATTAGTGCTGCTATTAGTAATGCTATTACTACTGCTATTAGTACTGCTATTAGTGCTGCTATTAGTGCTGCTATTAGTGCTGCTATTAGTGCTGCTGCTAATACTGCTATTAGTGCTGCTATTAGTACTGCGGCTAATACTGCTATTAGTGCTGCTTCTGCTAGTACTGCTATTAGTACTGCTATTAGTGCTGCTATTAGTACTGCGGCTAATACTGCTATTTGTACTGCTATTTGTACTGCTATTAATGCTGCTGCTAATACTGCTATTAGTACTGCTATTAGTGCTGCTGTTAGTGCTGCTGCTAGTAATGCTATTAGTACTGCTATTAGTGCTGCTATTAGTGCTGCTGCTAATACTGCTATTAGTGCTGCTATTAGTGCTGCTTCTGCTAGTACTGCTATTAGTACTGCTATTAGTGCTGCTATTAGTACTGCGGCTAATACTGCTATTTGTGCTGCTATTAGTGCTGCTTCTGCTAGTACTGCTATTAGTACTGCTATTAGTGCTGCTGCTAATACTGCTATTAGTGCTGCTATTAGTACTGCGGCTAATACTGCTATTAGTGCTGCTATTAGTGCTGCTTCTGCTAGTACTGCTATTAGTACTGCTATTAGTGCTGCTGCTAATACTGCTATTAGTGCTGCTATTAGTACTGCGGCTAATACTGCTATTAGTGCTGCTATTAGTGCTGCTTCTGCTAGTACTGCTATTAGTACTGCTATTAGTGCTGCTATTAGTACTGCGGCTAATACTGCTATTTGTGCTGCTATTAGTACTGCTATTAGTACTGCTATTAGTACTGCTATTAGTGCTGCTATTAATGCTGTTGCTAATACTGCTATTAGTACTGCTATTAGTACTGCTTTTAGTACTGCTATTAGTGCTGCTGTTAGTGCTGCTGCTAGTACTGCTATTAGTTGTGCTGCTGCTGCTAGTACTGCTATTAGTTCTGCTATTAGTACTGCTATTAGTTGTGCTACTGCTGCTAGTACTGCTATTAGTACTGCTATTAGTACTGCTATTAGTACTGCTATTAGTGCTGCTGCTGCTAGTACTGCTATTAGTACTGCTATTAGTGCTGCTATTAGTACTGCTATTAGTACTGCTATTAGTACTGCTATTAGTACTGCTATTAGTACTGCAATACTAGCAGCAGCAGTAGAATTGTAGAATAAACAAGGTGCAATTTTGAAAATTTGTTTGGGTATCAGCAGTGTTTCTTGTTATGTCAGTCACTGACTTATGTCAGTCAATTAGCCATGTCAGTCAATTAGCCATGTCAGCTAACATGTTTTTGATTGGTCAATTAGTCTCGCCAGCTGTCTAAACAAATGAACAACGGTAATATTAAAAATGGCAAACATTTCTCTCCAGCCTGTGGCAAAATATGCAGATTGGCAGGAAATTAGCTGTAAATCTGTTGGTTCCTCTCTCCGGCCTGTGGCAAAATGAGTAGAATTGCATGTAATTAACTCTGAAACATAATTGTTTTCTCTTTGCTGTCGAGGTCTGCTAAAATGTTTTGCTCGTAGGGTGAGGTGGGCCCCCCAACAAAATTTCACTTCGGGCCCCCTCCAAAGGCTTGTGTGGGGTATAGATGTCAGTACGCAGACCCGTGAGCCACTGTGTCCCCTCATGCTGAGATCAGATTTTTTTGTGTGTCTCCCACCCCCATCAAAGTTGCCCATCTCTGAACTAGATCATTCAAGTAGGTCTAGGCCTAATTTACAAATCACTCAGTAGACGATTGAAACTTATCTAATAGACTACAACCTAGATAATTGGTACAATTCACAGTATATGATTCATACTTACTTGGCATATACCTAGATGATACAAAACATCAACATATCAGTGTCATTAGCATTAGCATTAGTAATTAGCATTAGTACAGAATCCTATGGGATGTGTTCCAAATGCCACCCTATTCCCTATGGTTGTCCTGTGAGCCCTGGTTTAAAAAGCAGTGCACTAAATACTGTCTCTCTAGAATGCTGTGTGCATTGGGCCATGGCCTATTCATTTATATTACGTACCACTGATAGACAGCCGTTATTGTAGCGTGTGTGTGTGTGTGTGTGCGTGTGCGTGTGCTGTGGTAACAGAAGTGTGAAAGGCCCTCAGTAGGCGTGAGGGATGAGCTTTGGGGTAATGACCTGTTTTCATTCTGGAGAGGGGAGGGGGATAGGAGGGTGTGGGCGTAGATGGGGGAGAGGAGAGGGGGTGAGTGGGGGGAGGGAAGGAGTGGAAATGAGTGGGGGGGGTGAGGGAAGGAGAGGAGAGGGGAGGAGGGGTGATGAGAGTAGAGGAGTGGAGAGGAGGGGGGAAGGAGAGGAGGGGGAGGGAATGAGTGGAGAGGGGGGAAGGAGAGGAAGGGGGGGTGGAGGGGATGAGTGGAGGGGAGGGGAAGGAGTGGAGGAAGTGAGAGAGGAGTGGGGAGGGGGAGGGAAGGAGTGGAGAAGGGTGCAGGGGGAGGGGAGGAGGGGAGTAATGAGGAGAGGAGGGGGGGTGATGAGAGTTGAGGAGAGTAGGGGAAGGGGGGAAGGAGTGGCGCAGGGGGGAAGGAGTGGAGTGGAGGGAAGGAGGGGGGAAGGAGAGGAGGGGGAGGGAGGGAATGAGTGGAGTGGAGGGAAGGAGTGGAGTGGAGGGGAAGGAGAAAGAGGAGAGTGGGGGAGAGGGAAGGAGTGGAGAGGAGTGGGGGGAAGGAGTGGAGGAGGTGTACCATTCCATTGGTCCTTAAAGCACAATGTCAGCTTGACATCAAAATGTCTATCACCTGTTCGCATCCTGTACACTGGATTAAAGTGACCTAACGGAAATCATTCTCTGCTTTTTTTTGTTGAGTGCGCCAACTAATGTCTTCCTCAATTAGTCCAAAAGCAAGACATTTGTTTTTCTACTGGCTTCCCTCTACTGGCTAATCGCTAGCAGCCTTGAAAAACATCACTTATTGGCAGTTCAGCACTTCAGCATTTCTCCAACTGTTACACAAAACCTAGATAAACCTTTACCATCCTTGTAGACATTGAACGTCTATAACCAAACTGGATAAGACTCTGTTGTTGACCGATGGTAGCTATATCTAGTCACATGCTAACCTGAGTGCTGGTAGCTATAGCTAGTCACATGCTAACCTGAGTGATGGTAGCTATAGCTAGTCACATGCTAACCTGAGTGATGGTAGGTATAGCTAGTCACATGCTAACCTGAGTGATGGTAGGTATGGCTAGTCACATGCTAACCTGCGTGATGGTAGCTATAGCTAGCCACATGCTAACCTGACCGATGGTAGCTATAGCTAGCCACATGCTAACCTGAGTGCTACTACTAGCAGCAGTAAATCCAGGTATAATGGCTAGCACAAACATTGGCTACCAGGATATCCTGCAACTTATCGGCCGGTATAGAACAGGCAGTTCAGCAAAAATAAAGACATAAACAACGACATTAATCCAATTAGCGTTTGACCATTTCTTTCAGCAACACGTGTAATATTCTGTTTGAGTTATTTTAGCTTGCTAGCTAGCTAACTACATTAGATTTGTGGAAATATATTGTGCAACCTTCCCTTTTTTTAATGATCAATAGAGAAACATGTGCGTTCAGTTCCTCTTTAAGTGAATTCTCCACCCGCCTGGGGCACCGGGCCATCCAATACAAACTGGCCCAATGGGGTACCGGGCCATGCAAAACAAACTGGCCCAATGGGGCACCGGGCCATGCAATACAAACTGGCCCAATGGGCTACCGGGCCATGCAAAACAAACTGGCCCAATGGGGCACCGGGCCATGCAAAACAAACTGGCCCAATGGGGCACCGGGCCATGCAAAACAAACTGGCCCAATGGGGCACCGGGCCATGCAAAACAAACTGGCCCAATGGGGCACCGGGCCATGCAAAACAAACTGGCCCAATGGGGTACCGGGCCATGCAAAACAAACTGGCCCAATGGGGCACCGGGCCATCCAATACAAACTGGCCCAATGGGGCACCGGGCCATGCAAAACAAACTGGCCCAATGGGGCACCGGGCCATCCAATACAAACTGGCCCAATGGGGCACCAGGCCATCCAATACAAACTGGCCCAATGGGGCACCGGGCCATGCAAAACAAACTGGCCCAATGGGGCACCGGGCCATCCAATACAAACTGGCCCAATGGGGCACCGGGCCATGCAAAACAAACTGGCCCAATGGGGCACCGGGCCATCCAAACAAACTGGCCCAATGGGGCACCGGGCCATCCAAAACAAACTGGCCCAATAGGGCACCGGGCCATGCAAAACAAACTGGCCCAATGGGGCACCATGCCATCTAATACAAACTGTCCCAATGGGGCACCAGGCCATCCAAAACAAACTGGCCCAATGGGGCACCAGGCCATCCAAAACAAACTGGCCCAATGGGGCGCCGGGCCATGCAAAACAAACTGGCCCAATGGGGCACCGGGCCATCCAAAACAAACTGGCCCAATGGGGCACCAGGCCATCCAAAATAAACTGGCCCAATGGGGCACCAGGCCATCCAAAACAAACTGGCCCAATGGGGCACCAGGCCATCCAAAACAAACTGGCCCAATGGGGCGCCGGGCCATCCAAAACAAACTGGCCCAATGGGGCACCAGGCCATCCAATACAAACTGGCCCAATGGGGCACCGGGCCATCCAAACAAACTGGCCCAATGGGGCCCCGGGCCATCCAAAACAAACTGGCCCAATAGGGCACCGGGCCATGCAAAACAAACTGGCCCAATGGGCACCATGCCATCCAATACAAACTGGCCCAATGGGGCACCAGGCCATCCAAAACAAACTGGCCCAATGGGGCACCAGGCCATCCAATACAAACTGGCCCAATGGGGCACCGGGCCATGCAAAACAAACTGGCCCAATGGGGCACCAGGCCATCCAATACAAACTGGCCCAATGGGGCACTGGGCCATCCAAACAAACTGGCCCAATGGGGCACCGGGCCATCCAAAACAAACTGGCCCAATAGGGCACCGGGCCATGCAAAACAAACTGGCCCAATGGGGCACCATGCCATCCAATACAAACTGGCCCAATGGGGCACCAGGCCATCCAAAACAAACTGGCCCAATGCGGCACCGGGCCATGCAAAACAAACTGGCCCAATGGGGCACCGGGCCATGCAAAACAAACTGGCCCAATGGGGCACCGGGCCATCCAATACAAACTGGCCCAATGGGGCACCGGGCCATCCAAACAAACTGGCCCAATGGGGCACCATGCCATCCAATACAAACTGGCCCAATGGGGCACCAGGCCATCCAAAACAAACTGGCCCAATGGGGCGCCGGGCCATCCAAACAAACTGGCCCAATGGGGCACCGGGCCATCCAAAACAAACTGGCCCAATAGGGCACCGGGCCATGCAAAACAAACTGGCCCAATGGGGCACCATGCCATCCAACACAAACTGGCCCAATGGGGCACCAGGCCATCCAAAACAAACTGGCCCAATGGGGCACCAGGCCATCCAAAACAAACTGGCCCAATGGGGCACCAGGCCATCCAAAACAAACTGGCCCAATGGGGCGCCGGGCCATGCAAAACAAACTGGCCCAATGGGGCACCATGCCATCCAATACAAACTGGCCCAATGGGGCACCAGGCCATCCAAAACAAACTGGCCCAATAGGGCACCGGGCCATGTAAAACAAACTGGCCCAATGGGGCACCATGCCATCCAATACAAACTGGCCCAATGGGGCACCAGGCCATCCAAAACAAACTGGCCCAATGGGTCACCAGGCCATCCAAAACAAACTGGCCCAATGGGGCACCAGGCCATCCAAAACAAACTGGCTCAATGGTAGAAGGTTAAGGGGAGGAGAAAGAGAAGGATGAAGCATAAAAGGAGAGGAAGAGGGTGTGCCATGAGGCTGGGGGCTCCACTTCCACTCTGCCCTCCCTCCACTCAGACTTACTGTACTGTTCTTGTGTTGTAACTGACCCTGAATCAGCCACACCGTCTGTCAACTGACTCTGTAAGTGACCCTGTAACTGACCCTGAATTAGCCATACCATCTGTCAACTGACTCTGTAACTGACCCTGAATCAGTCATACCATCTGTCAACTGACCCTGTAACTGACCCTGAATCAGCCATACCATCTGTCAACTGACTCTGTAAGTGACCCTGAACTGACCTTGAATCAGCCATACCATCTGTCAACTGACTCTGTAAGTGACCATGTAACTGACCCTGAATCTGACCATGTTAAATTAGGGTTGGACTGAAAACCCACAGGACAGTAGATCTCCAGGAAGTGGGTTGGACTGAAAACCCACAGGACAGTAGATCTCCAGGAAGAGGGTTGAACTGAAAACCCACAGGACAGTAGATCTCCAGGAGGAGGGTTGGACTGAAAACCTACAGGACAGTAGATCTCCAGGAAGAGGGTTGAACTGAAAACCCACAGGACAGTAGATCTCCAGGAAGAGGGTTGGACTGAAAACCTACAGGACAGTAGATCTCCAGGAGGAGGGTTGGACTGAAAACCTACAGGACAGTAGATCTCCAGGAAGAGGGTTGAACTGAAAACCCACAGGACAGTAGATCTCCAGGAAGTGGGTTGGACTGAAAACCTACAGGACAGTAGATCTCCAGGAAGTGGGTTGGACTGAAAACCCACAGGACAGTAGATCTCCAGGAAGAGGGTTGGACTGAAAACCTACAGGACAGTAGATCTCCAGGAGGAGGGTTGGACTGAACCTACAGGACAGTA
This sequence comes from Oncorhynchus mykiss, assembly GCF_057628025.1. Classification (NCBI taxonomy): domain Eukaryota; kingdom Metazoa; phylum Chordata; class Actinopteri; order Salmoniformes; family Salmonidae; genus Oncorhynchus; species Oncorhynchus mykiss. Next base: position 5,365,998 of record NC_143032.1, read on the forward strand.
GATCTCCAGGAAGAGGGTTGGACTGAAAACCCACAGGACAGTAGATCTCCAGGAAGAGGGTTGGACTGAAAACCCACAGGACAGTAGATCTCCAGGAAGAGGGTTGGACTGAAAACCTACAGGACAGTAGATCTCCAGGAGGAGGGTTGAACTGAAAACCCACAGGACAGTAGATCTCCAGGAAGAGGGTTGGGCTGAAAACCCACAGGACAGTAGATCTCCAGGAAGAGGGTTGGACTGAAAACCCACAGGACAGTAGATCTCCAGGAAGAGGGTTGGACTGAAAACCCACAGGACAGTAGATCTCCAGGAAGAGGGTTGGACTGAAAACCTACAGGACAGTAGATCTCCAGGAGGAGGGTTGGACTGAACCTACAGGACAGTAGATCTCCAGGAAGAGGGTTGGACTGAAAACCCACAGGACAGTAGATCTCCAGGAAGAGGGTTGGACTGAAAACCCACAGGACAGTAGATCTCCAGGAAGAGGGTTGGACTGAAAACCTACAGGACAGTAGATCTCCAGGAAGAGGGTTGGACAGCCCTGGGTTAGAGCATTGGTTCGAATAACCAAACCATCAAAGGGGGGGGGGGGAATCTGTATGTATCCTTGAGCAAGGCACTTAGCTCCAGAGGCATCACATAACTACGGCTGACCCCGTAGAACACAACATTTCACTGCACATATCCGGTGTACGTGACAATGAAGAAATGAGTGCTATAAACATCTCTAGTGCAGTCGGTTGGTTGTCTTCGAATGCAACAGGTTAATTATTCTTTGTCATTACTCAATGTATTGAGTTTATACACTGCTCAAAAAAATAACGGGAACACTAAAATAGCACATCCTAGATCTGAATGAATGAAATATTCGTATTAAATACTTTTTTCTTTACATAGTTGAATGTGCTGACAACAAAATCACACAAAAATTATCAATGGAAATCAAATTTATCAACCCATGGAGGTCTGGATTTGGAGTCACACTAAAAATTAAAGTGGAAAACCACACTACAGGCTGATCCAACTTTGATGTAATGTCCTTAAAACAAGTAAAAATTAGGCTCAGTAGTGTGTGTGGCCTCCACGTGCCTGTATGACCTCCCTACAACGCCTGGGCATGCTCCTGATGAGGTGGCGGATGGTCTCCTGAGGGATCTCCTCCCAGACCTGGACTAAAGCATCTGCCAACTCCTGGACAGTCTGTGGTGCAACGTGGCGTTGGTGGATGGAGCGAGACATGATGTCCCAGATGTGCTCAATTGGATTCAGATCTGGGGAACGGGCAGGCCAGTCCATAGCATCAATTCCTTCCTCTTGCAGGAACTGCTGACACACTCCAGCCACATGAGGTCTAGCATTGTCTTGCATTAGGAGGAACCCAGGGCCAACCGCACCAGCATATGGTCTCACAAGGGGTCTGAGGAGCTCATCTTGGTACCTAACGGCAGTCAGGCTACCTCTGGCAAGCACATGGAGGGCTGTGCGGCCCCCCAAAGAAATGCC